>NC_056733.1:1707104244-1707404244 GCF_019279795.1 Protopterus annectens
AGTCAGCCAACAAACTACTGCTCCAAACCCACAAAGTTAATAACTCTGCTGGTGAATTCCTGTTTGCCAACTTTGTTGGCAAACCTGGAATTCTTTGCCAAACTATATAACCCTACAATCCTCCAAAAGTCTCTTAAAAAAAAAACCTCAAACAGTATCTCAAAGTTAACTGGCTTTGCCCGTGTACCAACCCTGATTAAGTTATAAACTGAAAGCATAATCTGTAAATATCATAACATGCAACTACGTCACCAAGCTCTATATCCAATCTGATGTCTCTTGCTTTTAATTGTGTCTGTCCATGAGAATTGTGAGTCCCTACTAGGGAACACTACTAAACCATTGTACATAATCACTTTGTTTTATATTTTCTAATGTTATCTAACTTCTTGTGTAATCTATGTAAGTTTGTCTATTTGGAGCTTTTCTCCCCGGGACTCCACTGAAAATGGACATGTATCCATTCGAACTATCCCGGTAAACAAATGTAAAATAAATAAATAAAAATACAAGTAATCAACAAAAATACATTTAGTTATTAATGGAAGTATTGTATGTATCTATGTGTACAACGTGTACTATAGTCAGATAAGATGAACTAGCAAAGAACTTAAGGATGCCATGGTGTGGTGTAATGACTGAATAAACACTGCTAATATTTATAGAGATATTCTCACAGATCTCCAGGAAACTAATGCAAAACATGTCCCTACAGAAGCTATTGTGACATATCATGATGGGATAGGAAATATACAGATTTTCTGATTCTGGTGTTTATAATTATTCCCATGACTTTACAGAGAATACTAGGTGGACTGACTTAACTGTGGCTGAATGGATTAGAATTTGTCGTTAGTAGTCAAGGTACCACATTAGCTGACCTCTACAAGTCTTAAAGAAAAGGTTGACTACATAAGACGTTATGTAAAGTATATTATAACAAAATCTGCAGCTCTTTAAATCCTGTCTTTCCTAGCAGGGATACTGCAAAACCCCAACTGAGGTGCTTTTTAACAGTTTAAGAGCTCATGTTGTTTTCATAACCAAGGAACCTGGAATATCACAGCCTAAGTTAAAAAGCTTATGAAGTGGAGATTCAGGAGCATAAGCAAATATAAAAACATATTAACAGAAATAACTGTAGACACATGCAGCAAATGTAAGCTGATATCTCTGCCAATGCCAACTATTCTGAAAGGTTGCCAATACCACTCTGCCATTCTAGAAATTCTCCCTCCACCTTCATCTTCTTCAGATATGGTTTTATGGCAGTGAACTTGGCTGTTCTCATAAACTCCAATCTGTTTGTGTTTAATTATGTCATCATTTCACACTGCCTGCAATCTACTTCACAACACGCTTAATATACCTATCTTTACTTAGATGTCCACTTTTGCAGTTCATAAATATTTTTCCAATGTAAACTTGAATGTACAAAAATATCACTCAATCTCACGATATTTAAAGACTGGCACGTTAAAAAAGGAACATTCAGAGATAATATCAAACTTCAAATTTGGCTTCCATCAAAAATACTTTGGTAACTCAGCACAATGGTCTGTTTCAGATTTAAACTGCCATTTTGTATATTTACTTTTTATATTGTTCTTTGTATATAATTTGAGAATGGGTGATCTGAGCACCACCCCTTTGAATGAAGAATGAACACTTTCCAGCAGGGTGTTAATATACAGGTAATGCCTGCTGAAAAATGAGTCTAATGCTTCATGGCAGCATATTAAGCTTGCCATGGAGCTTGGACTGTAATGGAGATAATGACTGCCATTATTTTACACTAACTAAGCAGCACTTTTGCTATTTAGTGAATGTAAAATGAAAATGACCTATCTAAAGCATTTGACATGGTCCCACACAAACAACTTATCTCTGTCCTCAATAACATATCCTTCTCACAATCAGTCACCAATTGGTTTCAGAGTTACCTGTCTGACCGCCAACAATCCATTGTATGGCAGAATGACATATCTCCCCAACTACCTGTCTCCATAGGGGTTCCCCAAGGATCCATCCTTGGACCCCTACTCTCCTCTGTTTTCACCAATAATCTAGCCTCTGCCACCAAACATGGCACACTCATACAATACGCAGATGACTCATCATCTGCTCAGCCCAGTCCCTACCCAAACTGCAAAAAGTCACACATGAAGCTTTTTCCTCTGTTGAAACTTGGTTATCCGATGCCCAATTAATACTCAACCCAAACAAAACTAAACTACTCATCTTCCAACCCACCAAACATACTGAAAACAACTCTCACTTTCACATCACAGCAAAAGACAACACCACTATATACCCGACTAAACACACCAAATTGCTAGGAGTGGAAATAGACAATAAACTAAAATTTGACATTCACATATCCATGACCATAAAAAAGTCCACAAAAAACTAGGAGCACTATACAGAAATAAGCAA
This sequence comes from Protopterus annectens, assembly GCF_019279795.1. NCBI lineage: Eukaryota > Metazoa > Chordata > Ceratodontiformes > Protopteridae > Protopterus > Protopterus annectens. Next base: position 1,707,106,681 of record NC_056733.1, read on the forward strand.
CTTCTCACCAAAGCAGCAAAGATTTCAATAGCAAATTCCCACCTTATATCCACCCTACTTTATGCCTCTCCAATATATACCAACCTAAGGCACTGCATTCTAAACAAGCTAGAGACCTGCTACAACAAAATCACAAAATTTGCCACAGAGGCATCCTACCGTAGTTACCACTGTCTCTCACTTGCTGAACTGGGCTGGCTTGAATTCCCTCACCTCCTTCAATGGTATCAACTCTCACTCGCCCACAAACTAGTAAACCATCCAATAAATGTCCCATCCCTCCAGAATCTACTCCAACCCTATCGCACCACCAGACCACTAAGATCCAGCAGCAAAAATCACTTGCAGATCACTAAAGCCAATAACTCTGCTGGTGAAGCACTATTCTCTTGCACCATAGCCAAATTATGGAACTCCCTCCCACCCACAATTACCTCCATACCATCATGCACCCACTTCAAAACTTTACTAAAAGTGCACCTAAAAACATGCTGGCTATGCCCTTGCAACTCCCACTCTAATATCACCCACTCCATCCAACCACTACTTTTCTTTCCACTCCACTAACTACCTTGATTATAGCAAGCTCAGATGCTCATAGGCCAGTACTTATTATACAGCAGGAACCTCTTCTTGTAACATTTGTTAATGTCTGTTATGTACTTCACAGATAAAGATTCTAGTTGTTTACTGATGTACTATGTTCTTCATCTGTAAATATGTTGTAAGTAATTGCTATGTAAATTGTTAATCGCTATGTAATCCAATGTAACTACTGTCTGTTTATTTTAACTGTGGAGCTTTTCTCCCTGAGCCTCCGCTGAAAATGGACCTATGTCCAGTCGGACACTCCTGGTCAACAGATATAAATAAATAAATAAATAAATAAATAATGAATGAATGGATAATAAAAAAATTAGAAAAGTGAGTGTGTGTGTGTGTGTGTGTGTGTGTGTGTGTGTGTGTGTGTGTGTGTGTGTGTGTGTGTGTGTGCAGGACTGTATGGATGCTTGTATGAATGAAAGCAGAAGTGTGTGCGTGTGTAATAGAGAGAAAGTGAGACAAATTTCGTGTTTGAAATGGAGTAAGAGAGAATGATTGAGCAGACGCAACTCTTACAAATAAGAAAAATCAAATGAGAAACAGGTTGTCAGCACATGCACATCATTTCCTTCAATAAATAAGGTCTTGACACATAAACCCACATATGTGGAGATACTCACAAGTAACTTACCTGAACATCAGAGGCCTCCCATATGCTGCCCTCAGAAACCATATGCAAACAAAACCGTCAATACCAACCACTACACATAAAAATACACATCACAGTGTCCCCACAAGCAAGCCCCTAAGGTAAAACACCGCACATTCAAACATCTTGGTCATAGTAGCCTCCATCGTCAGGCACACAGATGCCCCCCTCACCAAGTTGGATAAAGAGAGGTTTTGAATCAGTTGCCTGTCAGAGACCAGGATTTACAAGCCACAGGATTTCAAATAGCGGACACAATGAGCTGGATAAAAACACACAAACTACAGTTCAGTAAATCCACAAAGCTTTCGGTAAAACCCTTCTTCAGTGTGTATGCTTCACAGTTACATTCCACATTCCATTTAAACATCATGTATTAAGACACAGCCCAATCAGAAACCAGCTCACAGCCCAATCAGAAACCATCTCATATAAAACAATCTCATTTACAACAATTAACAACTAATTCTTAAAACAGCCAACGTAAAGGCATATTAAATGCTCCCTAAGGTCACATAAAAAAGTATACATAAATGAGTGCACGTGTTCCTAAGTATACATCTATACAATAAAGAGCAACAATAAAATGGCAATAAGATTATTTAGCAAACATTTCTTTTTAAGCATAAGTTTAATGCTAACTGCTGTGTTTAGACCTGGTGTATGGTCTGCATTTAGTAATGTTATCCAGTTATATTCACAAATTTCTAGCTCGTTATTCAGATCACCACCTCTCCTATTTTTAGACCTAATATCTATAACCCTACAGTGAAAACCATGTTCTAGCCCCTTTTCCCCTATATGTTTGGCAAGTGCATTTCTATTAACTTTTCTCCTTATTTCTGATTTATGTTCAATAATCCTATCTGTCAGCCTCCTATTGCATTTACCTACATAAAAAGTTGAGCATAATATACAGTTTGCTAAATATATAACATTATATGAATTGCATGTTGCATATTTATTAAATGTAAACAGCCTTCCTGTGATTGGTTGTACACAATTATTACTTTTTGGCCAGGCCAGGATTTTCCCGAAAATACAGGCACTCAAAGTTACTCAACCACAAGTACCAATATGACTCAGTCATAGTCTGTGTGGGGGATGAATGACTTGAGATGTACCTCCCTGGACTATATGAAGAAAGACATGATGGATTTCTCTGAATAAGTGTTACAGGCTGGTATGAGTCTCTCATTGAGCAACAGTCTATCCTCACCAAGAATGATACCACAATACAAACAGAAAATGATTGACCTCAATAACTGTCTTAGCTACTGGTATAATTCCAAGGGGATCCAGTATTTGTCAGCCTGGGATGACACGAGTGACAGATCACCCTGCTTTGCCAGAGATGGCCTGCACCTGTTGCAACTAGGCTTTTCAATACTGGCCAAGGCATTAGCCACTCCCACAGTGCCTTTTTTAGGCAGTTCTGAACCATCAGCCCCACCAACATAACAAATTCTTCTATTGCAAAGCTGAATGTACTAGGAGTCCTAGCAAGAAACTGGACTCCCTGGAAGCTTTTCTCACCCTGGATAATGCTGACATCTGTGCAGTTACAGAGACATGGTTCAAGGCTGTGGAAATCACCCCAGCAGTACAAGGCTACAATGCTTATCATACATTCAGACCGCCCTATGAAAAGGAAAAAAAGGAAAGGAGGACATGTTTCCATTGACATAAAACCAATCACAAATCTAGACTGGTCAGACAGGAAGACTTGCTTGATCTACTCTATGTCCAGCTGACCATTGGCAAAATCCCCTACCATATCATCGCTAGCTACAGATCCCCAACCATGAACCAGGAAAACCACTCTGCATACCTGAAGTTACTAGAATCACTTACCATTCTGCCCAACACACTACTCATGGGTGATTTTAACTACCTTCCATAAATTGGGAAACATACACAACCACTAGCATGCAGGCTCAGAGATTCCCAGACTTAGCTCTGGAACAGGTAGTTTGCACTCATACTAGGGGCTCAAATATCCTTGACATAGTACTCATAAATGTGGGGAGTGTTGCACACCCTCCCCAGCGTAATGTTCTCATTGGTAAGATCAGATCATAAATTAGTCTCCTTTGAAATAAATGTAATGGTAGAACCCCCGTCAAACCTAAAACCCTAAAGAATTTTTTAAAGGCAAATTTACTTCTATTAAGTGATAGCATAAGTAATTTTAAAGCTCCCCCTAACCCCCAAAACATGGAGGCCTATGCAGAAGAATACATTAACCACTAAAACGACTGCATAGAAATTGTAGTACCTGACTGAGCTAAATCCATCTCTAGCCGGAAAAACAAATCACTCCAATGGACCCTAGGATTAAAAAGACTATACAACAGAAGGAGGAAATTTCTTTCTAGAGGTAAGTGGGAGGGTGCACGACAGAGAAACAAATTAGTCTCAACAGACAAATTAGAGAACTAGTCAAGTCTTCAAAAGCAAATTATGAGATAAGTCTCCCAAGCAAAGGATAAACACAAAGCATTTTTAGTTATGTCCAGAATCTTAAGGGAAACACTGAACAATGTGCTGAGTTGACTGTAGATGCCGCTACCTATACTCATCCAGAAGAAATAGCAAACCTGTTGACTGATGAATGCAACTTAAATTTCACCCCCCTATCAGCTCTGGTCGCTCCTCATGAAATACCCCCTACCATTCCTTTCCCCTGTTATCACAAAAGAACAGGTCATCACTGCACTCTTAATAGCTAGAAACATGGCATCCATGGGTCATGATGCAATCCCAGTGTGCGTATTAAACAGCTTGAAACATGACCTAGCAGACTCACTCAGGTCATTATTTAACCATAGTCTCCAGATAGGCTTTGTCCTAGTAGAGAAGGGGACAGCAACGGGCATCCCTCTGCACAAGAGGGGACCATCACCACACTCAAGAAACTACTGACTATCCTCATATGCAAGGCTATGGAAAGAATAATCATGGATCTGATTAACAATGACATAGGGAATCTCCAGACTCTAGACCCAACTCAGTTCAGCTTCTTTAAGGGCAGGTCCTGCCTGCTCAGTCTGGTGGACTTGTTTGAGAAGGTCACCAAGGCCATGGATGAGATTAAGACAGTGCATACTGCCTACCATTACCTGGTCAAGGCATCTGACACAATACCCCACTCAGGTATTATAGATAAACTCACAAAAATGGGCATAAACCTCTACATCACCAGATGAATAGCCAAATGGCTAAAGGATAGAAAACATGTTGTTAGAGTGGTGGGGGATCCTCATCCGGCAAGAGGCCAGTCACTAGTGGAGAATCACTGGGCTCAGTGCTGGGCCCCATCCTGTTTGGGATATACTTCTTAGATGTCAAGGCAAATGTAGATGGCCAATTTGCTGTTGACTGCAAGCTGGGGGCAATTACTGACTCTCCAAATGATGTTGATATCCTACAGAATGGTCTGATGCAGACTAATGATTGGTGTTAAGAGCCATGACCTTGAATTAATGCAAAGAGGTGCATAATAACACCCTTTGGGAAAGCAAATACCTCTGCAGATTACAATTTTGATAGACCCCCCATAACAGTGGAACCAGTGGTGAGAAATCTGAGTACTCAGATAGATAGCAATCTGAACTTTGACCACCATGAGTACATGGTGGTTAGGAAGTCCTTATTTGTTGCTCAGCTTATAAGTAAGGCCATGGCATCTAGATCTAAGGATGTCATAGTACCCTGTCCCCGGCTCTCATCAGACCAATTATTGAGTACAATGCACCTTTTTCATGCACCTCACCAGACACCTGCAATATCCTCAGAGGTTTCTCACCAAATAAATACAGGGTATAACCAACATGTCATATGCAGATCGATTAAAGTCCTATCACTGTATACAGTTTCTTACTTATTACTAAGGGGGATCTCTGGCTGACCTACAAGGCAGTCTCTGACCCAACTCTGATGGAAATGTTGCATATTCACAAAATTAACTGCAGGAGGATTACCGCTCCAAAGATCTAAACCTAATATCTGACATAAATAGATCATGCTGGAATGACAGATATGTGTCCCAGAGATTGCCCCTCCTCTGTAGTAGGCTTACTATTCACATGAAGCAGAGCCATTCCCTGACCATCTTCAAGCACAATCAGGACCAATAGATGAAAAACTGCAAATTCACTCCTGGGTTGGTGCTCAAGTCCCATATGGACAGAGGCATTCTGAAAAAATTATCAAAACCTTGCTTGCTGACTATTGCTAGCTTTCTCCTAAGGGTAGAAAGTTGGGTGAAATCTGGATAAAACCTGCTAGACTTTTAAAGTCTCTTGAGCCATTAGCCTAATAATCAGATATGAACATATATGAAGTCCATACCATTCACCTGTCTCTCATTTTTCAGGGACATCTCTGTTTTTGACTCAAATTTTAGCTCTACTTCCCTTAACCCCTCCTAAAACTGGTGGCTTTTGGAAAAAAGTGGTGAATTACACTTAATAAACAATGACAATACATACAGTTATAGACTTTTTTTACTTCAGAAAAATGTATATTAATTCATATTCTCTTATTCTATCAATGTCTCAGATTAATAGTATTAATTTTTAAAAGCGTTCCTGATTACCTCCACACTTTCGCTTTTTCTCTCATAGTACATGCCCCAGTAAGCATTGGCCTTACAAATGGTACCCCTTGACAAACATGAACTTGTAATCTCTGTCTGTTTCTTACTACAAACAAAATGTACATATGTAAATATTGCTGATTTGAATTGTCTGTACTGTTTTCTTTTCTCACTAGATACTACTAGTATAACAAATGCTTTTTTTTTTACACTATGTATAATATCATTATTGTTGTTATTTGTTGTTTTGAATTAAGTGGAACTTTTCTCCCCGGGCCTCCGCTGAAATGGAACTCATCAAGTTGGACCATCCTGTCTAACAAATGTAAATTAAATAAATAAATAAATAAATAAATAAAATACTTCTGGCTCTGTCCTAGATTCTGTTGGGATTTGTCCCTGATTTATCCCTGATTAATTGGGAGTGATGATAAAGTCTGAAACTCAAATATAACTCATTATTTAGTGACTTCAGCTCCCAATGAATTGTCAGTAAGTTTCAAACAGTAGGTTGAGGATCTACTTTACATCAAAATTATTGAAAGTGTATATCTATATGTCTATATATCTATGTATGTGTGTGTGTATATATATATATATATATATATATATATATATATATATATATATATATATATATATATATAGACACACACACACACACACCCACACACATATGTATAGTGATTAAAACAAAACAAAGTGATTTAACAGGTAACCCATTCTTTAAGCACAATAATATCCTTGTGTGTGTTATTGTGTAAATAACATCCTTCCAGGGATGTAGAGACCCTCCACTTGTGGTGTCAGGCCTATGAACACCCCTGGGTGGGCGTTACTTATTCAATAACACACAACCTGTCAGGCATTATTGCTTGCATAATCAAATAATTATAGATAATAAGAGTAGAAACACAAGTTTCTAATAAAATCTAGCAAGAACCAATATTTCCATTTTACAAAAAATGATTTCTAGAAAACTCAACACCTATTAACTTGTGATAAAGTCTGATTGATTAATCAGTTAAAAAACATAACTAGATATATTATAGTATAATATTTTATAATTCAAATAAAATTGTTTTTTAAGTTTTAACATATGTTAGGTATTGACATTATGCAGTTTATAAGTGCTTCATGTATACACACTAAAGCATTTATTTTTAGTGTTTATTTCCTAGTATACATATATCCTATCTTCCATATCTTCTGTCAATTATTTTTCTGTAAGGATTTCTTTGAACACAGTAAAATAACGCAATCTTTTGCAATATACTCAGTGATAAGAAAACAGCAGATAATCTTAAAATTATATATATGTACTGAAAAAGTGAGATAAGAAACTACTTGTTTAACTAGCTAATGTGAGAGATATATTTAATTAACTGCAAATAAAGAAAATGAGCTCAGTAAATTTATGGAATGTTAATCTTTCTTACTACAACAGTATCTCCCACATAATGGATTCCATTTGACCACCAAAAGTTACAGTACCCTAAGTATGTGGCCATTGTGGAGTACACATTCAACTAAGTACTTTTGCTGTAGGAATATTGTAACTTGATCCAACTGTCTTTGGGAATGTAATGTTCCTAACTTTGGATGCAAACATTATAGTAAAGCAATCTAGTCCCATATCCACAATAGGCAACCATGCAAGATGCTATGATATAAGTCAATGCAATTGAATGGAGGTGGATGGAACTGAATTGAGCTGGATGTTCAAATGTAACAGAAGTTAGACACACAATTTGCCTACTTAAAGTGCTTCCCATTCAGCTAGAAATTCTAGCAAGTGTCAGCTTAGTGACTATTTGGCTAGTTATCCTTTTCAGTACCCTAGTCTTATAGAAAAACAATGCTTAAAATATTAATTATGGTTAAAATCTGCCAAATTGTATTAACCGTAATAACTGACCACCAAAATACAGCATAACAAAAGCTGTCATTAGGTTGGCTGGAAAAGGATTCATGCAGTCTAATAGGCTCCATTATGTTACTCATTGTTTCACACCTTCAGTACCTATTAAAAATTCTAACCTAAATGCATTGTTTTGCCTTACTGTAAGCCTAAGTACATTATTTTACCTCAATGAGAGCTAAAAGAGATGATGTGTTCTAAATCTTAAACATAATGTTTTTGCCAGCACAACTGTGGGATTCAGAAAGGATTATTGTTATACAGGCAACTCGACCTTGAAAGTTTCTGCATCATAGTGAGCTTAAAATATTCACAAAGCACTCTACCACTCTACTCCTATGGTTTTACTCTGGAAGTGGGTGTAGTGAAGAGAACTGTCCACCTGTTGCAGCCACATGGAAAGGTAGCAGTCCAGAGTTGTAGCTAATGCAAATTTGCTATGTGTTCTCCCCCAGAAATGGTAAAATCTGTGTTAATTTTCCTGTGGAGAAGAGAAACTTCATTCTCTCTTTTGACAACATTCACCTATTCACCCCTAAAAGAAATGGCTGCAGCTTTTCTCATGACAGGTATCACAAAGTAGTGGGTTGGAGCACATGTGTGAACGTATATGTGTGATTGTGTGTGTGTGTGTGTGTGTGTGTGTGTGTGTGTGTGTGTGTGTTTATGGGGGATGCCTATGCTATGATGATGCATTGGCTGGTATGAAGAATAGTAGCATTGTCAGGTCTGACAGTGCAGTGGTCATTTCAGGGACATGGTAGTTAGCTGCTAATGAGGTGCATGTGTGGCTTTGTCTTGTCTCTGAATTAGAAATTTTTACCACCTTACAAATTGATTAACCCGCATTAGCCATTAGTGCTAGCAGTAAGAATCTCTTTGAATCCCAAGAAACTTTGTCAAATTCTGCTTCCCCAGAACATTTTTTTTTTAATTTTTGTATATCGATTTTGAGAGTGATGATGGCAGCTTGCATTAATCACAAGCTTTCTCATTAACATGGTTTGGAATGGTTTGCTACAATAAAGTCATCCTCATAAGATATCTAACAGGCAACCTTTTCCTGCAGACAGATAACACCTACTAAGTTTCAGAAATCTGCTGGCTGTTAAGATCGGCCTTCTTTATTACAGCTCAAAGGATTTCAGATTTAGGAAATACAGCCTTATCAGCCAAGTCAGCCACTTATTCAGTCATTCCTTGTTCCTTGAAACTGATCTCTCCCTCTTGAAGAATTGTGATGTGAATATTTACAAAAAATGTCACTTTTAAGGCCTTAGATACTACTGTCCTTTATGTCTCTTAATATATCATTGCTATCCAGAATCATAATAATACTGCGTGCAGTGAATTTTAAATGAACAATGATCAAAATAATCTATGTACTTCATCAAGCACAGGTTTTCAGCAGCATAATTAATAAGATATCCTAAGTAACTGCTAACATTTTTAAAAGCATGAGTAACACATCCATGTTGAGCAGCTATCATTTTTACAGAAATATCAAACTTCCTTGTCATGGTGGGCCATGCACTTCAGCCTTCCAAATTGCTACAAAGAAGCCCCATGATCTTAACTGACAGTTAAAAAGCTACTTACCTAATCACTCACAAATAGCAAAGGCTCTACAGAGTGTATTACACACAGAATACCTCAAGCTTCAGCCCTGAGCTGACATCTACTTTGCTTTGTGGAAGAGCTGTCACTGTACTTTCGTAAGTTTATAGGATTTTAGGCATAATCTCATGTTTACAACTTCCTGGTCATCTAGAAGTTTGATATGATAAAACTATAACTTCATGTTAACAATAAAAATTATATATATATATAAGTTGTGTGATACACTAAGACCCCAGGGAAGGGAATATGCCCCTTTCCTGGGATCATGTAGTTGCAATCCCAGAGTTAGTATAGATAATTGGCAGGGGGTTTATATATCTAAACACACACACACACACACACACACACACACACACACACACACACACACACACACACACACACACACACACACACACACACACACACACATATATACGTGCATATATATTTAGATAGCTAGAGATCACTATAGATATGTACTTATAGATAAATATACATGCAGACACACACACACACACACACACACACACACACATATATATATATATATTTAGAGAGAGAGAGAGAGAGAAAGAAAGAGAGAGTGAGAGAGAAACAGAGAGATGTGTATCATATACTGTATACGAGTCCAGTTTATAACATTTCTTATTCACTACATTTGATATTCATTAAATAAACCACAAATGGCCAATTGTCACAAAACCCAAAAAAAAAAAAAATACCTACCATCTCCGGAATGCACAACATAGTGGGGAAAAGACAAAAGACAAAAGACAAACTCCTAATCCCCAGTTATCCAAAATGCCAGTTTTTGCAATAAAAGTATATTTTAATGTAGAAATGTACCAGCAAAGCTATCAAAAGAACAAACCGCTTATCTAACATACAGCACCAACCTCTTTCCCTTTATATATTCATATATATATATATATATATATATATATATATATATATATATATTCGAACAAAAATCCTATTGGCTCTGAAACGTTGACACGTAGCTTGTGTTCACAGTTATGAGAGTCGTTGTTTTGAATTGGATCGCACTATAGTGGGTATAGGTAAAAATTACCTTTTTCCTCAGTGTAGTGCGATTGCAGTTACACTATATAATTACCATGGAGTGGGGGGGTGCTCGGGGGGGGTGCACAGGGGCTTGCTTCCCTGCAAAGCAGTATAAATGTGTATGCCTGGACACTGGTATTTTTTTCCAGATGGTGAGCGGCCCTGTAACTGTCAAACGTCGATTTTTGCCTTCCGAATGAATCAACATTTTGAGTAGTTTGCTTGATGTTTTCTGATGTTCCAGTTTGGCTTTCACAATTTTGATAGCACACTATATATATATATATATATATATATATATATATATATATATATATATATATATATATATATATATATTTATATGTTCACCCACAGACATGTGCATGCATGCATTTTGACTGAACCAAATGGTGAAATACTTATTTGAGTGAAAAATCATTTCATGTAAGCACTTGCCATAGAATATATTATATAGGGGAAAGTACCTTAAAAAGTGTTTTTGAAGGGGGAAAGATCACTTCATCCACCCCCAACACACACACTAATTAAGTATACTAAATCCATGGTCACACAGCAATGGAAAACAAGAGAAAACACCTCAAAGAAAATCATTGCTGGTGCATAAGCAGAAAATGCGCCAGCAATGATTGTGTATAGGTAATGCTCATCCCAACTTTTCAGTCTGCCATATAAACATTTTATTGCATTTATACATATTTCTGTTTGTCCACTATAGCACTACGTGCAAATACAGCAACCTCTATGAAATGTGAATTCAGCTAAATTAACTTTTACCTAAATGTGTTTTGTCAATCTTTTTAACTGACTGTAGATAAATACACACACACACACACACACACACACACACACACACACACATATATATATATATATATATATATATATATATATATATATATATAAATAAATATTTATTTTATTTATTTATTTTATTTTACATTTGTTGCCCGGGCTAGTCTAGCTGGATATATGTCCATTTTCAGTAGAGGCCCGGGGAGAAAAGCTCCAGTAATTAAACACATTATATGAAGATAGACAATACAAATAGTAATGCGTAAAATGAGGGCTAATTAATACCCATATTACATATAAAGTCATGGTAAATACAAAGTAAAATAGGCAAATGTGTTAAGAAAGAAAACATCGATTTTTTTTTTTTTTTTTTTTTTTTGAGTATTACATCAGACTGTGTGCATGTCATTAAGGGAGAGCTAACAAGGCTATAAGGAGCAGAGATTGCAGGAATTTAGGAGGAAGAGAGGATAGGGAGGTAAAAACGAAAGTTAATCTGGGTTGGTACAGGAGCAAAGCCAGTGATTACTGAGATGAGTTTTCAGCTGCTTTTTGAAAAGTGGAAGGGAGGACAAAGGCAGGATTACAGAGGGTAATTTGTTCCACATTTTGCCGACTGAGTTGGAAAAAAGACAATCTCCTGCAAAGTTATTGGGTTTGGTTGTATTAATCATTAGTTTGTTGGAAGAACGTAGATGTTTCAGGTTATTGTAAGGTGAAATGAGGCTAGATAGTACAGGTGTTTTAGTTGGTTGGTAAAGGATTCTGTGAGCTATTAAGAGCTGCTGAAGTGTGAGTTGGTTCTGAAGTTCCAACCATATATATATGTATATATGTCTCTGTTATGAAAGAGCAAATGAGAACAACACTAATGTCCAAAATGTTGAAATATGGAATGCCGACATGTCATGCTCAAGCTCCAAGGATTACTCTGGAGTAGGCTAGCAAGTCACCCCTTTATGCCACACACCCCCTGCTTATAATATGTACTAACTCTGAGATTACACAATCCCTGTGGAAAGGGAATATTCTACATATACATATATATATATATATATATATATATATATATATATATATATATATATAGATATATATAGATATATATATATATATATAAATATATATATAGTTATAGATATGGATACAGATATATATATATATTTATTTACATATATATATATATATATATATATATATATATATATATATATATATATATATATATATATATATATATATATATATATTTATATATGCACAAATGGAATACATTCATAATACCAAAGGACAGAAACAACAAAGTAAACATCGACCACATAAGTTCAAAACACTAAGTCACAGCAAACTGAATAGGAAGGGCTGGACGGACAGATTTTGTCTCCCAGCGACTGCCACATCTTTGGAATAGGCTCCCAATTCATGTGAAGCAGAGCACCTCTATGACACTGCACAAAAGTAACCTGGATGAGTGGATGGAGCACCATAAATTCCTACCAGGAATAGCTCCCACAGCCCTCCAGGACATAGTCAGTCATTATTAAATATAGTCGTTGGAATTGACTAGACTATTTATGGTATTACATTGGGATGAAGTGGCTTAGCTTGGGTCAATAGGATCATAGCAGGTTACTAGGCTATGATCGTAAAATCCCAAATGACTTAAAAAACAAGTGCTGAGCAGGGATTCAAGTCCCCTGGACACCCCTACATCCCAAGTTACTTATATACACCCACTCTGAGATCACACCACAGTAGAAAAAGGGTAAAAACCCACTCCTCCTGTACCACAACCTTGTACAAGCTGCTGACTTTTTTGAATTTCTACAAATTCAGTAGTTAATGCATTCAGTGTTCTCCGTTTTGACATTCTGTGGTGAATCTTTCAGCTGAATTTTTTTGTTTGTTTTTTGGGATTCTAAATGTATAGAATACATGCACACACACAGACACATACACACACGTGTGCACATCTGCATATCTCTTTTTATTGTATTGATCTCTTTTCGTCACTGCAATTGGATACCTCAGTACCATGCAGGGTCATATTTAGATGTGAAAATCATTTGTTCACACGATAGAGTCTTCATTTACTATAACACAATGTTGTGTCATGGATGAATATTCAGTCACTAAGTTACCGCACTGGAGTCACCTTTTAGTGAAGTGATTGTCTTATCACTAGAGACGGTTATGCCAGTTCCTTCACTGCATTGGCTCTCTTAGGTAGTTGTCTGTTTGTCCACTGTGGAGAAATACTAAAATCACTGTCATTTAGTGTAGTGCACTGTCGTCTCCAGGTATGAGTGTGTCACACACAGATAATTCTCTGGGACTGTCCTGCGTGTGTGACTGCTGAGTGCAGTAATATTTCAGTCTCCACAAAGGTTTGGTTCTTTTACCAAATGGATGATCACTGTTAGGTGCAGGGGTATTCATTCTTTAATATTAGAATAATATGTTAGGTACTGCAGTACAGTGTTGCTGTGATGATTCAGTCTCTGCACAGGTATGCTTCAGTTACTACTGTGCATGCTAAGATATTCCTTTGCTGCAGAGGGATACCTTAGGTAGAATGTTGACAGGTGGATGATAATTTGGTGCTACACCAGGATGCATGATTTGTGGACTGTCGCTGTTGGGAGGGGGATAATTTTTCACTAAAGAGGGTGGAGTAATCCTTAGTCTGTCAATGCCATGGGTTGCTGTAATGAAAGTATATCTTTGTGCAAAAGTTGACACTGTTGTGTATGGATGGTTGTGATTTCTTAATAAACATCTTAGTGCATATAACTGATATGCTAATCTGCAGCAAAAAATACAAGTTGCAAATTTGAGTGGTTAAAACCATCTCTGAGCTGTGGTAATCAAGGTATCCTTTTCACCTGACCCAAAATTAAGAAATGACTGCAGGAATGAAGTTAGTATGTCTTGCATCACTAATGATTCTAGATGTGACAGTGATCAAGTTACCAGAAAACCATACAGGGTAAAGGGATTTTGTGACTAATCACCTGTGTGCCTCATTTCTCCCAGGCTAACCCATGACACAAAAAACCCTACTGATATTTTGGGAATACTACAAGCATGAATGTTAAAGGAGATCGCCTTCTTACTGTCTCTTGGGAGCACATGGAATGGTGGACTTAAAATAACTGGAAATCTAACATGGCTGCAATAAGACAGAAGTAGCAACATAGGCCTAAGTCAAATCATTCAAACCTCTATAGGAAGGGATCATATACACTGTCCAGTGTTTTATCCCCTATAGGTATGAAATGGGCATATAAGAAAGAGCTAATCACTGTACCACAAAAAAATGCTGGCATAATCAAATATTAACACAAAGCTAAAGTAATGAAGCATCCCCTCATTGAAGCTGTAATCAGTACCTTGGCTATTAATATTTCATTACAGTTTTGGCTGATTTATTTACAAGAAACTTGATGGACAGAGGCAGTCAGTAAATCATGACAATTACATCCCTATTTAAACATCCAAAATATATAAATTTGGGGACACATTTGGGTTGCACAGTTAAGCTTAGAAAGACCCTAGTGGTTGCTAGCCTAGTATACAACTATGAACTTAACTCTTTGTCTCAGCAAAGGATGCTGTATTAAATTACTGGAGCTGCTCCTTACCCAAGCTTTAACTATGACTTTAACTGAAGTTAATACTTTAGTGCTAGAGATGTTTATTAAATGTGGTAATATCACTTCTCCTGTCATATCTCTACACACATTTTCATTTCCATGGTAGAGGTAGATAAAACCCTGTGTGCAAGACAAGCCAGCCTCTCTTAGAAATCCAGATGGTTGAAGGATTTCATGAGGGAGGGAGGGAGTTAGCAGCTAATGCTGGCTCACCTAGCCTTGAGCAAGAATGCCTAGCCCAGTGCAATTCTGGCACTTGTATACAGCAGTGTAGACATATAGTGTTTGGGCTGGAGACGTGTTTTGATTTGCAAAACTGTGCCTGTACGGCTACCTTCATGGAGCATGTAGTCGAATGAGCACACTAACAAGGGAAGGGAAAGCATGACCTTGAATCTGGAAGTGTACATTTAGTGAAGAAAATGAAAGATACCTTGATACTGCTTGAATGATGAAAGGGCCCTGACCTGCACTCATACCATTGACGGGAAACAGATGGGCATGGTCACAGTGAGGCACTGAAGGTGAACAGAAATAGTGAAAGAAAAGTACAATGGAAAAATATAACTCTACAGTGTAATAATGAAGATATTCCACATTAAAACTGAAAGGAGTGTCTGACTTTACAGCAGCATTACAATGCAGCTTTCTGTGCTTTTCTTCTCTATTGGCATCTGACAATTGCTAGAATACTACAAGACATCACACTGATGGAAGTTCCCTTCACATGTGGATGCTTTGTCACCTTCACAGAAGCTGACACCACGCTGCTGTACTGGGCTTGAACCATACATGAAACTTAATGGTTGCCTAACCCAAGGGTGTTTCTTTGAAACTTTCTCATTGGGTGTCTAATACAACCTTAACTCGGATCTGACTTAGCATTGCACATTAGGATGTATACCTTTATAAGCAATGAATAGTCACATTATGCAAAAATGAAACTAAAGCACAGCACTATAGTATCACTCAGTGTAAAATAGTCACAGCAGAAAAATTAGACATAGTGATACATTTTGAAACTCCAGACACTATTGACAGAGCATATCACATCAATAAAAGCCAACACTGTTGTACTCTCTGGGTAAGTTTTGTCCCTCAAAAATAATGCACCAAGTGAAAACTTAACTTAATCTCTTGCTGCTATGATAATGCAGTATATATTATTGCAGTAATGTTATTCATACAAGACATACAACATATCTCTTTTACTTGTTTGCAACCTACTTTTTCTCTGTGAAAGCTGCACTTTTATCTAGAACTGCAGAAAAACTTGCAACACATGACTATTACGTGAGCTATCTCTTTAAAACCAGTTTCCTTTTTGGCATATATTTGACTCAGATTTCCTGAAAGTATTTTTTTAGCATCCCCTTTTCTATATAATTAAGATTCAGCCTGAATTACGACATGGCAAAGTAAAAAGCATAATAAAATGTTTCATGACTTACTGTACTGTGGCATTCCGAAGGAGTTCAACAGAATTTTGCAGAGACAAAACATCCGTAATGCAGGGTCCTAACTTCCTTCTCTGCTCATGCTCACTGGTTTGCCTAGACATGCTTTTAGAACTCGTTGAAACTGAGACAGGACCACACCTAGATTTCCAGACTTGCAGGTAAATTATTTTTCTATTCCATTTGTTTAAGAATTTGTTAAACCTTCCAACTTACTGTAACTTTGAAAAAAAATAAAGCCTAACCCTTATTTAAGGCTATTTATACTGTAGTGATAGTTTTTCTGAGGAAACATCAAACAATATCAGCTATTTTAGGATTTCAAACTGCACTGTTTGGATAGGGCCTAAATGCTTTCCTGTGCGGATGGCTCCATCTTCTGCTGGTTCAAACTACTCCATTTTTAGGTCAGCACACAGTTCCACAATCCTTGGCTTGGGATGACAGTTGTGCTCATTGGTTAGGAAATATTTGTTGATAATTTTGGAATTTGTATATTTCACACACACAAGCACATAAACACTCGCTCACACACAGACACACACACACACCACATAACTAAAGAAGATACAGCATTTTGCTCCCCTCTTAATTTCTGCAAAAATGTACAACATTTTGCTTTCACACAACAATGCACAATGTATGACTATGTGTGGCACATCCCCGGGAGCATGAGCACACATAAAATGAACAAGGGTGACTTTATGATTATTAAAACAATACTCTTCACTTGGCCATGTCCTGGTTTAACTTGTAGTGGGACAAGTGTGAGGAGAAAGTCAACTCTCGTCTTCAATGAGCATACAAAATTTAGATTTTATTTGACAAGCATTTAATCGCACAGAGCAAGAACTGACCAATATAACATGAAACTCAATTAAAAGTTAAGGAAAAAAGATATAATCTTTATGGAAACATGCAGCTATGAAATACAAGCTCCAGCTGTAGTTGATGGTATCATGCCAATAAACATGATTCCTCTCAGGTAAGATGAAGAAATCACACTTAATAAAAGGAACATGCCCACATGTGAATAGTGTTACGATGTGACCTGTGACTCATGCAATTTATATGTGCTACATTCTTTTCCAAGCATACCATCTATTCCATTTAGGAGTTGGTGCAGGTGGGCGCACCTTCCTCATGTTCTACAGCCTTACCAGTATGTTAGCAATCTTTTCTTGATTTTTATAAACAAATTACAGCTCAAAGATTACTAAAGACATATTCTGTCAGATATCTAAGGTATTAAAACACTTGAGAAGCTTTGGCATGTATGGTTTTGCAACGCTGCTTGTTTTTACAGTTACTGTACTTTCTGTGCCAAGAACCTGTTTTTCTGCCGCAAAATGCAGTGAGATTTTAGAATGCTTATGATTAATTGAATTTTTAAACACACCTTCTTGTCACATATTTCAGTAATGTGTCATCTGACATCTTAAGGGTGGTAAAATACAGAGATCACACTGTCCCCTGAGTAACTAATTGCATATTTTGTTTGGACTTGACTGTACATGCAACTGTCCTATACTCAGGTTAGTATCAATGCAGACTCACTGAACATAACCCAGGTATGTAGGTGCTTCATGCTGTAGAGCTCCCAGAGCTGAATAACTCCTTAGTGGGTTACTGGGTTTGTGCTATTTGACTTTGTAAAATCAAGGAAACACTGCTCTGCTGCAGTTTTCTTGCACTTATCCTACTTTCTCTGAGACTCAAAAGCCAGGAAGCATTTTTTTTTTTGTTTACAATAATTAACTTTAATTGGCAAGATAGTTTGTTAACTAATTTCTTTATGCTATGCAAATCTGTTGAGACCCCTGTGAAGGCCTCTTCTGAATAGTAAAGCTATAGCCAGTTTTACCTATATTGTGGTTGTTATTGTGTCTTTCGGCTTTTCCCGGTTAGGGGTCGCCACAGTGGAACTCCGGTCCGATAATGATTGGCAGTAGATTTTTATGTGCCATGTTGCCAGCCCTGACACACAACCTTCAATGAAGGTACACCCATTCACGCATGTCTCCACAGAGAAGACGCTCTAGCTGAGAATCAAACAGGATAGCATCTTACTGTGAGGCGACAACACTACCGCAGCACCACCACTGCAGTGTAAGAGTCTTTAATATAGTCCTTAAAACAACCTGGTAAGTAAGAAATAAAGATGTCAGCAGTGTACAAGGATGATCCAGCATACCAAGTCTAATCAGGTCTGCATTTTGGTAAAGCTCGTTTCAAGCAGTAAGTAGTCTACAGTCTTTTTACAGACGTCCAAAAAATGCTTTATGTCTGTGTAAACAATGATTGTCCCTTGGGTGGGCAGCTGTAGTGATTCCGTAACGTTTCCATACATCTTTTAAAGGGAGATATTCTTATGCATGGCGTATGATTAGACAGAAAGCACTTTTCAGACAATACAGTTCAGTATGGATTTTTACTTCTTGCAAAACACAGGCACTGAATCAATACTTCAGGGTGTTTTTTTTAATGTGGTTTGGAGTGCTAATGTTGATTGTTAACAGGATATTTGATTCCCTGAAGTATTTTTCTGTCAAGACACCTCAGCCAAGTTAGGACTGCAGCTGTGTCATGGCTTTTTACAGCTAACAGTGCCACACCCATGCTGGCCTGTCAGAAGGTTTATTTACTGCAGTTAAGGGAGTTATCCATCCCTGTGAACCAACCACATCAAAAACACTGTACTTAATTTAGTAAAAAAAAAAATCCCCCGTGTACCACAGTACTTTGTCCCTAGACTGACTTTTGAAAGAAAACTGCAGTATGTTTGTTTTGTCAGCATATGTATCTTACAAGCAAATGGAAACAAATGTTGTTTTCCTTTAGAGATTGAAAGCGGGTTGTAAGTGGTTTGAAGTACAGCATCTCTGTCTTCACCTTTTGCTTATGAAATGTACAATAATGCATAGTTTTTTACGCAAATTAAAAGTATATCTTATTCAACTAGTTTCACTTCTGAAATTAATTTTGGATACAAAGTACAACAACAGAACAAATTCAGCCTTGTAGCACTGAAACAGATGGCACTGGACATAGAGAATGTGCTTTAATACCAAGAAAACAGAAACAAATTAACAAACCGTGAGAAGATGAGTAGGAAGCTTAGAAAGTAAAGAAAACATTGATGAAGTTAAGGAATGCAGAAAGACAAACAGAGTAGGAGTACAAGCGAGTGGTGCAAACAAGCCAAATCAGAATGGGAATGGCAAACAGTCTGAAAAAGAAGCAGCGATGAGGAAGAACCAGTGTCCACCTTGTTTCTATATCATTTTAATCATGTATTTCTGGGTTTAAATGAGGTTTGAAACAAACCATTTTGTCCAGGGACATCTTCAAGGTGGGAGGGTTTAGTTAGAGTAGCAGGATTTGGGAGGATAGGGTGAGGATAGGGTTAAATAGGAATCGGTGAGGTTTGGGAGGAAGTGAGGTAGGGGTAGGGAGGGGCTTAGAGGATGCAAGTGTAACTGGAATAGGAGTCACATTTTGGCATGAACTTGCTATATAGCAAGCTTTATGTCCAGGATTACCTGTGAGTACTGTGGTGGACAGGTAGGCCTTGGGATTACTGATAGTACATGGGTAGGATTGAGTAATACCTATATATATATATATATATATATATATATATATATATATATATATATATATATATTTTTAAGGTAAAGAAGGATTTTGGGCTCTGTGCAGGTTGGATTTGCCAAAGGTGTAGAAGCGGAAATGCGGCAGGTGATGGTAGGTAGTCGGCTGGTTGGATAGTCGTCTGGTGTGTGGGGACCAGGAGGCATTATATTTTAGGTTGTTAAGAAAGCTGCAAGGTGCGTAAGGTATCTTTCATATGACAGTTTTCCTCCTGGTGTAGTTAAGTAGTTTGCTCCTGCAATTAGTAATGATGTTCCACTGGCTCCCCTCTCACTTTGATCTTTGGGAGCCGTGATTTAACTTACATGCCGGCAACATTATGTAAGGCTGCGGTTATGCAACTTTATGTAGGTCTGCGGTTATCAATATAGCTTTTAATGGTTGGTTGGCTGACTTCAGTGAGTGTTGATGACTTTCTTCTTGCTGCAACTGTTGGTGGTAGCGAGCCATGATTTCATCTCTGAGTGATGTAATTATATTTCCCTCAGCTCGTTAGTGGTGGTGCTTTTGCTTTACAGTTAACCGACCATGCCCAATTTAAGAAGTGTTTTCTCAGTGAAGCTGGGCTTCATTTCACAGGCTCTGAGCGAGTGGTTGATGGTTGTTGCCATGCATGCGTGGTGGCAGGGACATTGTATATGGGAAATCGTTTTTGTTTAGTAGATCGTGTGGTTCAAGAAAATAATGGTTTCCTTTTGTATAGTAAAAATCCACTTTCGTTGAAAAGATAACAAGGTGAAAGCTATTTTGCTGTTCTTTGTTGTACTAGGGTTATCGCATTTTCAAATGTGCAAAGTGGGACACCTTTTGTATAAAAGTGAGATTTTGCAGAACAAAGTGTACACATGGCCAGTACAAAGGAGAGAACTTCATTTTTTTTTTTTTTTACCAAAAATAAAAGTTTATTGGATGGTGGGTCAGTCAAATCTCTCCACTGTACAGATTTCAACAGATGGGCCAGGTTTTACTCATATTTTGACCAATTCCTCATATAATTAAAGTGAAATCCAATGAAGTGGCGGGGGTAAGAAACCGGAGGCTTTCTGCACGTTCACAAGGTGCAAAGCGTAACGCTTGCTTGGGGGGGGGGGTTGAGTACTGACTGCCGCAGTGACAGTTGAAATGGAACCCTCCCTCCAAAAATAAGAATAAATAAATATTATTCTGTCAGCTTTTGTAGAGTTTATTGTACAAAGTTTTACTCTGTCAGGTTCGCACAGAACTGGAGGATTTGCCAATGTGGAAGTATCTGCATGAACTTTGTGTGGTGTCACTTGACCTTGTATGATGGTTGGCGAACTTGCTGTTGTGCCTTTTTTTGTTTCGGGAGACAGACATGCTTTTGCTTTTATTTCCCTCTCTCTCTCTCTCTCTCTCTCTCTCTTGCAATAGACGAATCTATGATACTCGAGGGTAGTGTAAAATATTGTAAAAAGGTGGAGTTGTGACTTGTCACAGTGAGCTTCGGTCCCAGGAGACTGATAAAACATGGGGCTCCTTGGCTGAGTGTAAATCATTACCCAGATTTGTGGAAAATCTCTATCTACAGCCAGGTCACTATGTAGTGAGGCAAGGAAAGGGACTGCTGTGCTGATAGATGGTCAAGAGCATAGAGGTCAGCATTGGTGGCTGGTGAATACTGCCGATGTCCCAGATGTGCAGGTTTTGCTGAATATAGATGGGTGATTGAAGGGTTTTGCAACTCAGATATTTCAGGCGGGAGACAGACTGGGGGGTAGTGAACCCCATCCACTTACGGTTAATGCAAGAAATGCATAAGAATTGACAAAGTTGTTCTGATGCACTCCCAATGCAGGTATATGGTGTAACTTTTATGGTGAAGATGGGATGAGTCAGTACTGCCAGTTCATCACATATCATTTGTTTTATTTATTAAATTATTTATTTGACATTTTTTTTACTGGGGTGGTCTGACTGGGTCTACAGAACCCATTTGCAGCAGAGACCTTGGGAAAGAAGCTCCACATACAGTACCATAAAAATATAGTAAAATTCAGTACAATACAAATACTTTATAATCCAGTACAATACAAATGACATTAGGAATAAACTGTCTTTCGGCTTTTCCCGGTTAGGGATCGCCACAGCGGAACTCCGATCTGCTAATGATTGGCAGTAGATTTTTACATGCTGGCTTGCCGGGCCTAACGCACAACCTTCAACGAAGGAATGCTCATTCATGCATGTCGACACACAGAAGACGCTCTAACTGAAAATCGAATGTGCAACGTCTAACTGTGAAGCGACACCGCTACCGCAGCACCACCACCGCAGAAAGTGGAAAGAACATAAACTATGCTACAAGATATTACAATATATACCACACATCTAGACAATTCTATAAAGTTAAACATTATATACAGTAATAGTCACTCTCACCGTATACATAACCTCTAGTAGATAGTGTCCAAAAGTAGTATGTACAGTAATAGTCACTCTCACCGTATACATAACCTCTAGTAGATAGTGTCCAAAAGTAGTATGTACAGTAATAGTCACTCTCACCGTATACATAACCTCTAGTAGATAGTGTCCAAAAGTAGTATGTACAGTAATAGTCACTCTCACCGTATACATAACCTCTAGTAGATAGTGTCCAAAAGTAGTATGTACAGTAATAGTCACTCTCACCGTATACATAACCTCTAGTAGATAGTGTCCAAAAGTAGTATATACAGTAATAGTCACTCTCACCGTATACATAACCTCTAGTAGATAGTGTCCAAAAGTAGTATGTACAGTAATAGTCACTCTCACCGTATACATAACCTCTAGTAGATAGTGTCCAAAAGTAGTATGTAGGTAGTGCAGTCTAAGACATTGACTGTTATAGTACATGAAAAATAAAATGTTAATTTCAGTTAAGAAAATAATAGCCAGAAAGTTGGTGATGAAGAAAGATAGTGGGAGAGTTCAGAATAGAGGCATTACAGTCTGAGCAGTAGCATAAGCGTATGGTATAGCAACAGAGAAGAAGTTAGGAGGGCCTTAGGATCTTGCAGACTGAAAGAGTGAAATGGGACAGAAGACAAGCATGCGGCTAATTGGAATTAGAGGAAGATGTCAGCATTAGGCAGGAGTTAAGAATGTGCTGGGTCATACAGTTAACATTTCAGGAGTGTGGGCAATAATGTGAGATTGTGTGGACATGTATGTGCATGTCTGCAGCGGCAGGAGTGAGGCTGTGTGAATTTATGTGTCCATGAATGTGTGTTGGGTTATGAAAAGAATATAATTTCTGGATGTGTGCGTGTGTGTACCATTCTGAATATCCATGCTGCCACAACCGGTTCTATCAATCTTTTCAGTTTGTAAGAGGAATATTTAAAATACTACCTGATTGTATTTAGTAAGCTGTTACTCAGCTTACTAAATATGTTCATTTGTTCCATATTGTGTTGGTTAGTGTGCC
Organism: Protopterus annectens; assembly: GCF_019279795.1. Taxonomy (NCBI): domain Eukaryota; kingdom Metazoa; phylum Chordata; order Ceratodontiformes; family Protopteridae; genus Protopterus; species Protopterus annectens. Next base: position 1,707,130,116 of record NC_056733.1, read on the forward strand.
TCATTTGGAGATGAAAGGTTAAGAGCTAGGCTGACGGTTTTACAATATAAGTTAGCTTGGCTTATACAGGGTGCTAATTAAGGTGGTCTGGAATTACAAGGTTACCCTGGTTGTGGATATTGATAGGTCCCTTCATGTCTAGGGTTTAGATTTAACATACTTGATGGGTAGTTAAATTTATCTTGGGTATTTGGTAAGGTCGTTGGAAGCATAGCTTCAGTTATGGCTGCTTTGTCATAGATGTGAGTGGCGGTGGTGGATTCCTTCCCAGGTTGGCAGGATAGGTGGTCCTTGAAAATGTCTTGGAATGTGTGTTATGTATTTTGGATTATCTAAGTGTCTTTTCTTCCTTGCAGATGGGGTCTTGTAATGCTGCGGCTGTAATTTGGAATAGGTGGGTATAAGGTGGAGCCTTCTCTTTACATATTAGAGGGTTTAATTTTGTCCTTTTCTTTGTAGATGGTGGTGTGCCATGTACTAGCTGTAGTGATGCACAGTGAATTTGCAGATGATGGAAGCAGTGGTGTGTGAGGAGACTAAACATGGGGAGAAGAAGTAGACAACAGTTACTGACAGAAGTGGAGCACTGCAGATGAGGCATCGGTCGGTGACCTGAAGGAGGTGGGTTCGAATGGAGATGGAGGCTGTTGCAGTGTCGATGTCCTGTTGGTTAGAGTGGTGCACTGCAGGAAGTGGTTTTTGAAGGTGATATATTCTGCTGTGTTGTTGTGCTGCTTACTTTGTGCTCATAAGGTATGTCAGTGTTGGTTCAGATAGGAGGTAGTGGGGGCACGTAAGGCGAAGGTATGGGGGCAGGGTGAAGCTGGGTAGGAGATGTTTATGTGGAAGAGTACAGGGTACCACAGGTGGGGTAGAGTCAATTTCCAGGTATGTATGACTTTTAGAGGCAGGTTGAGTTTTATGGGGTGTGGTAGGTATACAGGTACGTTGGGGATGTTGCAGGAACCGGGGCTTTGTGATTAAGCAGAAGTGGGAAGCCTTAAGCAAGGCATGTTCTTAAGGTAGGCTTATGGCAGGGCATTGATAGTTGGTTTAATTGGTGTTGCAGGGGCCTAGAGATCCCTTTATATGGATGGCTTATTGTAGGGCATTGCCATAGTGATTACATTTGTGTTGCAGTTGCCCTGGGTAGGAGTTGTTGAGAAAGATTGGGTATTTGTCCACTTTGGAATCAAGGTTGGGCAGTTCAGCCTGTCAATGTGGTGTTAGCTGTGAGTAGTAGAGTTACACAGGTGATAATGGTACGCAAACTTAATCCGGGTTAGGGGTTTCATTGGCATGTAGGGTCAGAGTAGGTTTAATAGGGTGAGGATTAACTGATAGTGGCCATTGACAGGATAGTCTGTGTGTCGAGGGTTGATGTAGGTAATGAAGGTTACTGGGCTACAGTTCACGTGGTGTGTTTTTCTTTGTAATGGGTGTATTGACGTCATTCATAGGGTGTTTTTGTTGACCAGCAAATGCTATAATGGCATTAAACATTTTTTCATTACATTGGGTGGTTGGTGTGGTTGAATTGCTATTAAAATTGGTTTTGAAAAGGAAATTTCATATGGATATTATGTCCATTGGCAGTAAAACAGGGCTTCAGTTAGGCATGATAGTGGGCAATTGTTCTTGAATTTGCTTTTGCGTGGCTTTGAGTTCAGTGTTTGGGTGGTACATTTGGGGGTTAATGATTGGGAATTATTGTAAGCTACTATGGGTTCTTAGGTGAGTGTCAATTTAGTTAATATATACAGGTTAGGCAAGGTTATGGTTGGTTATTTTAGCACTGGAGTGGAATTAGTCTTATAATTTCAGCAGTTTAGGTAGTTGGCTAATTTGGCTAGTTATGTTATAGAGCTTTGGTGGCCTGTTTGTCACTTTGGCAATGTATGTGATAAGGTTTATAAGTTGGGGGGGTTAAGTCAGTGGCTTGTGTGAGGGAGGATGATTGAGGGGACATGGAGTAATTATTTTACTTTTGGTGTTTGTGTTAGCTGGTGTAGGAGGTTAATTGGGGTTGTTGGGGGATTATGGTTTGTTTCCAGTTGTCAATATGGATCTTACGGGGCTGATGGTGGTTGGGCTGCTAACAATGCCATGAGGGTTGTTTAACCATTTCATGTTATAAAGGTTGGTTGGTTTAATGTCTGCATTGATATTGCACCTGCGCTAAAAAGATCTCATTGGTATGATGCAATTGGGCTTAATAATGAAATAGTATGGCTTGTTTTGTTGAGTTGCTAGAATGCCATGATGGCTGTTGAGATATTTTATGGGGGTGGTTTGTTGGTCTACAGGTATGATTCTTGCTTTGGGTGTGAGAGGTCCTGAGTTCAAAGCCTGGACAAGCCCTGGATTTAAAAAAAAAATGCTTATAAGAGATAGTGTGATGGTGGGATTCTTAGAGAACAGGAGTTTAATGATACTATTTTGGTTGGTAATGTTGGGGGAGTCATTAGAATTGTTATTGCTCTGGCATTAAGTAGAGCTCATTTGGTTATTATTGGATTGGGTGGTAAATGGGGTTGGACTGTGGCATGATGGCATGCAGTTGACTCTGAGTGGTTTTTATAATGCCCTTGAAGTCATTGCAGAGCTGCCATTGGTCATGAAGTGAGGATTATTTAGCTCATGTGCAGTACAATGCTAGGTTACCTTAGCATAGGTGAAGGGTCAGTGTTTTTGTTTTCAGCTGTTTCAGTAACTGTTTATTTTGCTATGTGATAGGGTTTTAGGAGTTAACGCTACCCACCTTGGTTAGTGGGGACGGGGTACACCGAATGATTTTTGGCCGGATGCATTAATGGTATTTAGTTTGCTGGAAGTGTGCTGCAGAGAAGGGGAACAGCGTGGTCAGGATGATGGGTGGAAAAGAGGGGCAGGCTTGCCCTCTTCTGTTCCCCCTCTGGTGCTGGATGGTCAATTCAATAAGTTTGGAAAGGAAAGTGAGGGTTACACTGCTTGAGTACATAAGTAAGCGGAGGAAGCTGCGCATTTGGTTGATGGTATAATGCCATAAATGGTAAGGAAAGTGAGTGGTTATGCTGCTTGATAAGTATATAAGCAAGCAGGTGAAGCTTCATATTGGATTGATGGTATAATGCATTACAGGGTAATGAAAGTGAGCGGTTACGCTGCTTCATAAGTAAGTGAGTGGAGGTATGGATTCTGCTTACTGATCAGGATGAGCAGGCTTACGCTGTCCTGTCCTAAGATAATTTTACATGGATGTTATTTCACCTGTATCATGTTTGGTTGAAATGAATGAATATTGATTAACATTTATGTTTATGGAAATTTAATAAAGGTTGTCAAATTTCATTTGGTGTAATGTGTTTCTTGAAGGGGACCTGGACAAATAAGCTTCTGAGATTTTGTTATTTTCTATTTAGTTGTCTAACTCCTTTATTAATGAGCATTTTAAAGAAGGCTACCCCCCTAATACTGACTGTTAGGGGTTACATGGAAAATGTTATATGTAAAGAATGCTGCCTGCACAAAAAGTTTACTATATTCAAAATTTTTATGGAATTGTACCTAGATAGTTACCTTTAAAACATCCATAAATGTTTCTCCAAGCTATAAAGTCATAGCAACAACTCCATTTTGAATTCCTAAACCTTCCTTGTTGAAAACTGGGTGTTGTATGGTCTGGAAAGGCTCATCTCAAACTTGGTGAAATCAAGCTTTCCAGTCACTATTTCCTATATGAAGTCACTGCTGGTGTGGTTGCTTTTGTTTTGGAAGATTTCTCCTTTTTCCATGTCTGTACTACCATAGACTTGGTGTATATAAGGCTGTTTTTCTCCCACCAAACAAATGTTTCCATCTGATTGAATGTCTGATCAGTCATACTCAACTGGATGGTTCCTTGAGAAGTTGTGCCCAATTCCAAAAGACTCTCTCTCTTTTTTTTTAATTTCTCCAAGTATTTTGGGTTTCTAATACAATGATGGGAATGGACTCCATTCCTAAGTCAAAGTACAATTAAAGTTCATGAAATTAGTATTCACAGCACCCACAATGTGCCCAGTAATGGCTCCTTCTGCAATTCGTATGAAGTTACATGTACTGGTAGCATATCTAAATATGATTGTTCATAGGTTCATAGGTTCATAGGTAGATACTAGGCTATCTGCCCTAGAGCATTTATAAGCCTAGCCAGAGTGTATTTGGCTTCCGCCTCCCTATTAGATTAGCCTACTGTGCCTCTGTAAAGTAAGTCACAGAAGGTACCCTTTAAGATTAGTTTACTGTGCCTCTGTCTAGCAGGGACACAGAAGAGATCCCAGGGGTGAATTTGCAATTTCCCATCCACGGTTCCGGATTTCGCTTGAAGAGGGTCAGCGAGGGGCTATGTCTAACATGAATTGGGATTCTATTCCAGAGTGAGGGGAGCCTCTGGGAAATCAATCTGTCCCTCCAGCATGTCCTATTTATTTTTGTGCTGAGGTTTAAGTCCCTGGAGCACATAGCTCTAAGGGACTTGGATTTTTTGAGGTGGAGCATGTCCATTAATTCTGGGTTTGACATGGCTTTGTACGTCAGGCATAGATCGCCTCTGAATAGGCGGTAAGCAACTGAGTAGAGCTGGAGTTTCTTTAGTCAAGCAGCATAGGACATCTGTTTGTAGCCCATGATCCTCTTGGTGAGGTACTTTTGGGGTCTCTCCAGTTGCTGCAGGTGTCGGGTAAGGTACATCCCAAAAGGGGCATTGTATTCAATTATGGGCCTGATGAGTGACGAGTAGAGGGGCACAATGATCTCTCTTGATCTAGATGCGAACCCTTTCGTGATAAGGTGGGCTATATAGAAGGTCTTTCTAACCACTTTGGCAACGTGATTATCAAAGGAGAGATTACTATCTACGTTGGTCCCCAAATCTCTAATTACTTCTTTTGTACTTAATGGATTACTACCTATGTGGTAATTTGTGGGCACCTTGTTTTTCCCAGAGGGGATGAGTATGCACTTTTTAGCATTTAGCTTGAGGCCGTGGCTCTGGCACCAAGCATCCGTCTCTGTGAGACCCTTTTGGAGGATGCTTGTGTCAGCTGGAGATTCGATTATGGCCCCCAGTTTGCAGTCATCTGCGAACTTTGTCAGCCATAATGCCCCTGTGTTAGCCTGAACCTCACAGAAGTATATACTGAACAAGAGAGGTCCCAGAACTGAGCCCTGTGAGAAGCCACTTGTAACTGGTTTGGATTCGGACCCTGCGATTCTGACCATGTGGGTTCTATCCCTGAGCCAGTTTGCAATCCATCTTGTGATATAGGGGTTGATATTTAAGCTGGTAAGCTTATTTATGATGCCCGAGTGGAGTATTGTGTCGAAGGCTTTTGCGAGGTCCATGTAGGCTGTGTGGACTACCTTGCCTTCATCTATGTCTTTGGTAACTGTTTCAAAGAAATCAACTAGGTTTAAGAGGAAAGATCTACCCTTAACAAAGCCAAATTGGGTAGGGTCCAGTGTCTGGAGGCTCCCAATGTCTTTGTTTATGAGTTCCATGATAATACGCTCCATAGCTTTACAGACCAGACTAGTCAGGCTTATGGCGTGAAAGTTCCCGGGGTCCGTTGTGGCACCACCTTTGTGGAGTGGGACCACTGTAGCTGTACGCCATTCTTTGGGTACATATCCTGTAGTAAGGCTAGGTTTGAACAGTGACTTAATGTGAGGGTTCAGTTCTTCTTGGAGCTCGTGTAAGACACAGCCTGGGACACCGTCCAGTCCCATAGATGCTGTGTTTTTTGCTTTGGAGAGGGCAACTTTCACCTGTGCATCTGTGATGTCAGGGAGGTTACATTCGGTTGGGATAGGCATTTGCTCCTTTGGGGGGGAAGGGGGGAGATGTTTGCGCTGAATCTGTCAGCCAGGATGTTGGCTACGTCTGTAGGTTCGGTATATTTTGTACAGTTATGCAACAATTCAGAGCATATCTGGGAGTTTCCGCCCATGTTCCTGACATAACTAAAGAAGGCCTTGTGATTATCTTTAGTGTCTAGGGCAATTTTTCTTTCGAAACTGCCCTTTGATGATTTTATGAGGGATCAAAGTTTCTTGCTAATACTCATCAGAGATGCCTTCCCTTTTTGGGATTTTGCTCTGTCATGTAGTTGCTTCCTCCTTCTGTTGTATAGCTTATTTATGGCTGGGGTCCACCAGACAGGTCTCCTGTTTTTGGAGGAGTGAGTCTTGGTTTTATTTGGGATAGCACGATCCATGCATTCCTGCAGGTGCTCATAGAATGCATTTGTAAAGGATTCTGCAGATTGGGCTGTATTATCCTCTGGCCTGGGGGCTTTGAAGGATTCCACATCAGTCTTGAGAAGTGCAAAGTTGGCTTTTGAGAAATTCTTTACCGTGATTTCCTTGGCTGGGGGTGGGGACAGGATATGGATGTCCAGGGAAATTTGTTTATGGTCTGATCTTACCAATGAGAGATTTACCTCTGGTGTGGAACATAGAATCCCCATGTTGGTGATTACCAGGTCCAATATGTTGTTTCCTCTTGTGGGAGCGGTGACCAGTTGTTCCATCGCGTTAGAGTTTATAAATTCAAGGAACCATTGGGCGAGGGTGTTTGGGCTTGAGTAGTTTTCCCAGTCAATGTTTGGGTAGTTGAAGTCACCCAATAACATAGTGTTTGGAGAGACCTTAATATTCTCCAGTGTTCTCAGGAATGTCAAGTGGGATTCCTGTAATAGGGAGGGTGTTCTATAGCAGGCTACAAACTGAAAGGCAGTTTTGCCCGCTGTTAGTTGCACATGGATGGTTTCCGATGCTTGGTGCAGTGACACTAACCTGGAGGTGAAAGTATCTTTGATGAATATAGATACTCCCTCTCCTTTTGTGCTTCGGTCTGAGTTTTGGGGCCGAAACGCATGGTATGAGTTATGTGCTGGAGTGCTCTCAGGAGCCTTGAACCAGATTTCTGTTACTGCACAGACATCGATTTTCTCCATACTGAGAAGAGCCTCAAGTGCATCCATCTTGAGGTTTAGACTTCTGGCATTGAGTAGCATTACCTTTAGTTTTTTTATCCTTGGGTTGTCTATGGAGGTGGATTTGTCCTTTGAGCCTTGCCTAAAACAGGCACTATGGGGGTGGCAAGAGCCTTGGCCAGTATACGAAAGCCTAAGAGTGACAGGTGCAAGCCGTCCCTAGCGAAGCAACGTGGCTTGTCGAGCATGTCATCCCAGGCTGACAAACACTGGATCCCCTTTAAAAGTCACCAATACTTTAGCCAATTTTTGAAACTGATCATTTTGTCTTTATACTGTGGCATCATTCTTGGTGAGGGCAAGATGCTACTCAAGGTCAGGGTCATACCAGCCTGAGCTACATGATCAGAGAGCTCCTCTATGTCTCTTTTCATGTAGTCCAGTGAGGTACGTCTCAGGTAATTCACACCAGCATGGACAATGACGGAGTCATGCTTGTACTTGCTTTGGAGTGACCTGAGTGCTTGCGTTATGTGATGGATCCTGGCACCCGACAAGCAGCTTACAGTGATCTTCTCCTTGTTCAGTCTGGTGAGCGGGACGTCAGTGTGCTGGACAACAGAGTCCCCTATAACAAGTGTATTTGGTGTGTTGTTTGGCCTTAAGGGCTGTGACTGTGAGGCACACTGATTTTGTGAGATATATGATTCATGGGTATTGTTGAGGGGTGGCTGTTGCTTGGATATCTGCTTAGGAGGTCTTTGCTGTTTAGGCAGATTTTTATTTAGAGCCTCCGAGAATGTTTTTGTGTGTTTATGTGTTGGGTATGCAGATGCAATAGGTCTGAGACTGGATTTGTGGTGCGGGTGGTTACCTTTTCCTCCTGACTGACTGTGCCAGTCTTGGGTTGAGAGAGCTCTGCCTCCAGTTTGGCTGTGTAACTGCATCTCTCACATGTATTAGAGTTTGTTGGAAGGAGGAGAGGATTGTCTGTGTACATAAGGCAATTGTAACATTGCCTCAAAATTCCCAGATTCACCAGCTGGACTGGAGAGTAACCCTGAAACTGACCCTTGCACATACCAGATTAGTATAGGGAACTGTTTTTTTACTGATCAGATTAGGGAAGGGAACTGATTTTTCACTAGATCAGGAAGGACCAATCGGGAGCCTAATACTTATGAGAAGTCAAGGAGGGTGTAGTGCTTTAGTTAGTTAGTGTTTCCTTATAAGAGCTGAGCAAGTGCAGGGATTTAGAAAGAGAATAGAGTGATTAATTTGAGAGTTTGAACAGTTCTAAGGGAAAAAGTGAAGAGCAGACTTTGTGGAGCCTGGAATAGTTTAAACCTGTTTAGGCAGCGCCAGGAGCCCTAGGCAAAAGGGCTCCACAGCGCCCCCCACCACACCACCCAGTGCCCCCATCCTGATCTACCTACATTAAATAAATACTGAAAAAGCGCCCCTGCTAGAGCGGCACCCTAGGCGACCGCCGAGTTGGCTTATGCCTAAGGCCAGCCATGGGTGGCGCTACCAGACGCTGCTCAGTGCGCAAAACCACACAAAAAGAGAGTCGTAGGGTTTTAAGAGAGAGGTATCAAGGAGTTTAGAATTGACCCAAAATGCCCAATAAAACTACAGCTTCTAGGCAGTAACCACTCCTCCAGGGACAGGCAGGCTGTTCAGTGTTAACCACTGCCACTGGTGAGCACAGAGACTTCCGTTTAGCCCAAGCAAGCACTGGCCTTCTAGAAACTTCCAAACAGTTCAGAACAGCAAATCTGTAACTGAACTTTCTTAACTTTCTGAAAGTGGGAAAAAAGCAAGATTTTTTTTTTTTCTTTTTTGATGTAGTTTAAAGGTAGCAGAGATACACAAGCAGCAAAATATTCACAATAGTGCAATAAATGACCCCACACTTGAGTGCTAGGCCAAAATCAGGTAAAATGCAGTTTTTAGAGAAAAAAACAATTTTAAATTAAGTGCAACACAGGAAATGCAGTAAACAGACCCTAGATTTGTTCCAAGTACTGTTACTGTTACAGATATAAACTTTAGCAAGCCGGAAAATGCCAAAAAGTAGGCGGCAGAGCAGTAAAACAACAGAAAATCAGAAGAAAATACTTAAAATCACAAAAGTGGCTCCTTGTCTTCTCTCAGCATTTTTCCCCTTGGTAGGTGCTTTAGCAACAACTAGCAAGCCTGGAAAGACGCCAGAAAAGGGGTTGGGAGGGTGGCCTAATGGTTAAGGTGTTTGCCTTACAAACACATGGTGTAGGGTTTGAGTCTCACAAGGGATAATTGGCTATGCTTAAAATGGCTTTCAAGGGCAGTTGGCTTAGTACTAATCTATGAACCTATGAACCTATGAAACCACGAGGCAGCCAGGTTTTAAGAGAGAGGGATCAAGAAGTTTAGAATTGACCCAAAATGGCCAATAAAACTACAGCTTCTAGGCAGTAACCACGCCTACAGGGACAGGCAGGCTGTTCAGTGTTAACCACTGCCACTGGTGAACACAGAGTCTTCCCTTTAGCCCAAGCATTCACTGGCCTTCTAGAAACTTCCAAACAGTTCAGAACAGCAAATCTGTAACTGAACTTTCTTAACTTTCAGAAAGTGGGAAAAAAGCATGATTTTTTTTTTTTTCTTTTTTGTTGTAGTTTAAAGGTAGCAGAGATACACAAGCAGCAAAATATTCACAACAGTGCAATAAATGACCCCACACTTGAGTGCTAGGCCAGAATCAGGTAAAATGCAGCTTTTAGAGAAAAAAACAATTTTAAATTAATATTTTTTATAAGACCGTTGCTCCTACTACGATTTGAACTGTCTGGGTATCTTTCTTCTACACTGCTCTCATTTCTGCCTGCAGATCCTGATATTTTATGACTTTGTGTCTCTCTGTACGTAAGACACTGCAGTCACTGGGTCAGGTGATTTCATTGATCAATACTACTGTTGTCTTCTTCTCTTGGACCACTATATCAGGTTTTCTAGCATCTATCTTTTGGACTCTTGGTAATGCATGATCCCAAGTGATGTAGACTTCTTCATTTTCTATGATGCTTTGTGGCTCATGTTTCCAGTGTTTTTCAGCCACTTCAATACCATAATGTTTGCACAATCCCCAGTGCAACAGTCTTGCCACATTATTATGCATTTGAGTATTCAGTCCTTCTGACATTAGTATGTCGCAACCAGCAACAAGGTGTGCGACTGTTTCCAATTTGGTTTTACAAAACCTACATTTGTCTGTTTCTCCCACATGTTCAATGGACTTTATAAACCAACGTGTATGCAGCCCACTATTTTGGGCCACCAATATTAACCTTTTATCTCTTGGTGTAAATTCTACTCTGCTTAACCATTCCTGGGTTCATTCCTGATCAACATGAGGTTCTTCCAGAAGTTTTCTATACTTGCAACTATATTTATGCTTTTTCCACATTTCTTGCCTTCTCATCTGATCCTTCAACTTAAATTCTTTGTTTTATTTTTTGGCACTTTCAGTTGCTGCCTGATTTTTATCTACTTCTGTTTTGATTTCCATTCCTGCTTGACGCCAATAAGCTTCTGCTAGTTTAAGCAGAGAAGTCATCTTATATTTATTCTCCTTATGTTTCAAAACTTTCACTACGTTTGGGTCTTTTGAGGTCAGCAGATATGTGTGGAGTCCCACGATTGCAGATCTGTATGTTTAATCAGTTTCAAGGATGCCCATCCCTCCTTCAGAAAGGGAAATATATAATCTTGATATGCACTGTTTTTTATAAATCATTTGGTGAGCATGAAGCATCCTTCTTGTTTTCCTATTTAATCTATCCAACACATTTTGGGGCCAATCAATCACTCCAGAATTGTAGGTTAGGTCAGGAAGAGCAAATTGGTTTATATACATTACCGTGACCATGAAACAGTGGGCAGACCACTTTACAATTAAGCTGATCAGTGTAGGGTGTATCTTATTCATTTTTAAGCACTCTTTTATCCATGAATGTGGGACACTATCAAATGTTATTTTATAGTCAATCCATGCCATACTTAAATTCTTCCCCTTTTTACAGTTCTCCAGTATGACTTTATTTAACAATAAGTGATACTTTGTTCCATATGATTTTTTTTTTATTGTCCTTTTGTTCTACTGCCATAATTGAGTTATCTTCTAAATGACTATAAACTCTGTCGGCATCAATTTCTGTGTATAGTTTATATATCGTTGGAAGACAAGTTATTGGTCTATAATTTTTAGGGTAGTTTGCAGGTTCACTCTTAAGTAGGAGCATTGTTTTTCCTGTTGATAGCCAGGTTGGTGTCTTGTCTGGGGTGCACATATAAAAAGTTCTTACTCATGGCTAAATCCTCTTGCAAAGATGTTAATACTTTTAGCCAAAAGTTAGGTATTGCATCTGGGCTGGGGTTTTGCAGTTATAGCGTTTTTTTAATTTTATCTTAACCTCTCTGGCTGTTACTTCATCCCATCTCATATTCTGCACCTTTAATTTTTTATTCTTTCTTTTACTTCTTCTATCACTTTAGCATATTTGTTAAGTTCCACGGGATCTTCAAAGATACATTTCCAAAATGTATCTACTTCCTCTTTTTTGGCAGTCTTACAATTCATTTTACCTTATTTCACAATTCTCTATAAAACTTTTTTGGATCATCAATAAGTTGCTTATTTTGTACTTTTCCTTTATATTTACGTGTGTATCTTCTAAGTTTTTCCACTTGTGCTGAAATTTTTAGTTTGTTATTTGTGATAGTGCATGATAGATCCTGGTCTGTTCTAATACTGTGTTTTGCTTTAATCTATCTTTCTTAGTGTTTTTGTTGATCTAGTCCCTCATCTATAGTCTTCTAAGAATGACACTTCTTGTCTTAAATTGCTTTATAGTTTTCTCTGTTCGATAGGTCCATGATGGTATTTGATTTCTCCACTTCCTTTCCCTCACTACCCTGTGTTCTTGTGGAAGAACTTTATCAGTTATTAATTTAGCAGTACAGCAATATATCCTGTTTATAGGTTCATAGGTTGGTACTGGGCTATCGGCCCTAGGGCCTCTACAAGCCTAGCCATAACAATTCCCTGGCTATTTCTTCCCACAGTATTTACTTCCCTGGACCCTTGTCTAGCAGGGCGACTGACATGATCCCCGGGGTGAATTTCCTATCTACCATCCAATCATCAAGGTTCCTTTTGAAGAAGGTCAAAGAGGCGCTCTGCTTGACATGTATGAGCAGTCTATTCCAGAGTCTGAGGAGTCTCTGGGTCAGGAACCTATCCCTCCAACATGTTTTGTTCATTGCGATGACAAGGTTTAGATCCTTGGAGCGTGTGTCTCTGAGAGATTGGGATTTCTTTAAGTGTAGCATGTCCTAACAGCTCTGGGTTTGACATGGTCTTGTATGTTAAGCAGGGGTTGCCTCTGAGTAGACGATATGTGACAGAGTATAGGTGGAGTTCTTTTAGACGGTGTACTGTTATATCACATGGATCTCTACGAACAGTTCTAATTACTGCATTCATTTGTTTTATCAGACTTCTGACATTTTGGGTTTTATTGACTGACTCTCAGTGCAAGTGACTCACTGTAGTATAAGTCTGCCCTGATTTCAGACCACTCGCTCTCAGTGTAAGTGACTTACTCTAGTGTAAATCTGCCCTGATTCCAAAACACTCGCTCTCCGTGTAAGTGACTTACTCTAGTGTAAGTCTGCCCTGCTTCCAAAACACTCACTCTCAGGGTAAGTGACTTACTCTGCTTTCAGTCTTCCCTGATTTCTTAAAACTTGCTCTTGGTGTAAGTTACTTACTTCACTATAAAGCTTATCTATAAACAATCTTATACAGGGGAACAGGGTTCAAAAGAGTTGCCCTTCGATTAAGTCACTTACTCTGTGAACAAATCTTGGAGTAAGTGATTTACTCTGAGAGCAAGTTGCTTGGAATCTGGCCCAATGAATCATAGTGCACTCCTGAATTATAAACAAAAATCATTTTAATGCCACATTTTATGATACATTGTTTAAAGAGAATGAAACAGTCTCAGTTATATATAGAAATATGTACATGAATGTATTTGCCTGAAGTTGCAAGAACACTGTGTATTTATATTTTGATATCTTTTACATTTGTTACCATGAAAGAATTGTTAACTCTCCTTTTTTTCAGACTTAACGTTTTGCAAATGTAGCAGTCTTCCAATATCTAATGACCATTCTGACCATAATGTGATCCACCCGTCAAATGTCAACGTCTCTGTACTGCTTTCAGATTTTCTTAAATTTTCAAAATGCAAAACATAGGTGTTAATCTTTACACAATGTACTGCAGGATCTAATAGTACAGAAGGCAAATCAACAACAGCAATTCAAATGTATGCATTTCCATCTGTATTTCTATAGCATGTTTCATCAATTAAATAAATAAATAAATTGTCAGTTGTTCAGATAAATAAGTATTATTGTATTTTTAATGTTAAAAACACATTAACAACATGGTTACGATATTTAATGAGAGTATCTGCACGAATAAATGTGACACATGTATGTTTGTTGTGTACCAAATGGTAAAAAATGACACAGTCCTAGTAACTATGTAGTCCTGCTTTGGTACCTCCCTGTATAGGACAGGAGTACTACCTATGAGTGTGTGCTCTTTTGCTAGACCTGAAATTATTGTTAATATAAAATTGCATTTTGATGTTGTCAGTGTCGTAATACATTGGAACTTGATTTGTTACAGAAGCTGTACTTTGTTTTGAGTCCACAGAACTCAGGAAAGAAGGAAAATCTGAGTTTTATGTTTTTACACATTTCAGCTTCTCTCAGCTTTGTTAGTCGTACAGGTAGCATATCAAGAGACCAGGGCTACAGGGTGGAGCCTCACTTTATAGGCACAGGAGGTGCATCTTCTCTATATTTTATCTTTCTTGTTTTGCATAGTTTGCATAGTACTTTAAAGATTATGATATGTTTGACTTTAGGTATTATATTAATGATGATTTGCATCTTAAGCTACAGAGATATGACGTATCGTAGCAGATCAATGTGAGACCATGTATTTGAGAACAGTAGAAGTTTTGTATTTTTTAATCATATTTCTCAGAAAAGAACTTATGACACGGCTACAAAATAAACTTAGGTGTTGATTTTAGATATGAAGGCATATACATAACCATGACTTCATGTTGTCTGTGTAACTGCATATGAGCTGATAGACTGGGAGTGGTTTCAAGTGTAAATCCAGTGACTGAATCCTTATATGATGTTTCTTTGTAGGTAGTCAACTCACTATAGCTATGATATGGACTTGCACAACATTCCTCATTCTGAAGAGAAGGCATATTACCACCCTAACAGAACTAAAAATAATTTTGACAGACCAGACTGTCAAAGTGAAATGCTTTTGAAACCCTACATTTTGTACCTTTGCTTAAGAGGCTTTATGGCATTTTACCTTTGACAGCTCTTAGTAAAATTTTCAGAGAATTATATTTGGATAGTCATGTACCAAATGCACTCAAGTTTTCCTCTCCATCCTTAAGTGTTTAAATGCATCTCGTCGCTGAATTTGGCCTTGATGTACTACCTAGATATGCAAAGAGAATTTTGGTTGTATTCCACTGGCAGTCAAAAAAGCATATTGTCAGGAGTACATATAACTTTTGTTTCTAAAACAACAGATATATGCTGAAAATGTACTACATTACCTAGCCTGAGCATAAGTTATAAAATGACCACTAAATGGAAAATAAACATAATACACCATGCTTGAATTTGACTGTGATGTGTCATTATAACCCTGGTTTTGTTGAGATACCTTTTTTGACACTTCATAGTAACATTTATAAAGAAGTATTCATGGAGATTTGAGCACAACATGTATATTAGACATCTAGTAATGGTAGCCTAACAGAAGACACATTTTGGCACTCTATGCATCATTATTCACAGAATAATTTCTAAAGTGCTGCCTTTAAGCATTAGCTGACTGCAAACTAAAACTGTCTACAGTTCAGTAAAATAGATTGTATTACTGCTTAATTGTACCAAGGTACTGCATCAGATGCAATGTAAATTCAAGGACTCATTCCTTTCTACAACCTACAAACTAAAGACATAATGATGGTGAAGAACTCAAGTCCTGGTGGGAGGAGTGATGGGAAACCTGGTCTCAAGGAAATGCAAAGCTTACAAAAGGACTACTAAAATGACACTAGTGCGAATAACTTGCTATCATCTGTCTGTATGGAAGTTCTACTTGTTCAGAATAGCTTAAAAAAGTCTGGACTGTTGAAATGGACTAAAGGACATCTATGATATGAAGAGAGAAAAATGCACAAGAAAGAAACAGACACTAAGTAATACATTAAGAAGAAGAAAATAACAAACTAGAAAACTTTGAGGTGCATTCTTGATCCAACAATTTAATGCTATTTTGCTTGCCTGGGGAAGAGAAGTCAGGATATAATTAAGTTCAGAACTGCATAGAAATTAAAGTGTGGAGAATTTGGAGTTTTAGTTACTCCTACAGATTAACTTGGTACATCAGTCTTAATTATCTTCATGTTCTGCAGAGAAATTCTTGAGTCTCAGATTATGCTTATTTTACTGCTATCAATTTGAGATGCTTCTTGCCTGCCTTGTTCAAAAATGAAAAAAAATCAGATGTAATATTTCATTACACTTTAGTTTTAAAACATATATTTTTTTCTTTCAGGTCATTGCATATTCTATGGTTTATAAAGCATTGTGACTCACCTTCCTACCTTTGACAAACAGAATGCATATAACATATACTTATGTAAGACTATATGAGGGGATGCACCATGTTTAATGGCATAGCTACTCAAACTTTTTGTAAAGAGTACAAAGTCAAGTTATAGTTTGGGCTGCATCTATGAGGGTATTTATTGAGCAGATGAATCCAGGTGCTGGTGATCAAACTGTTCTATACCTGTCTGGGATGAAATGATCACATATGGTGTCACGGCGAGTATGAGTTTGTGATTGCTTTTTGTTGTGGCACAATTATTACAGTAAGGCCATGATACATAGGTCCAGATTTCTGTTATACAAAGCATCATATGTATGTCATTAGTGAGATTCAGTGTTATTTTTTTTTTTGGGGGGGGGGGCACAGGGCATGCTCATGGTGCTAAGTTGTTTATAACTCACAGTATAAGCATGATGATCAGTTGATCCATATCAAGAATTTAAACCAAATAACTAAGCAAATGAAAAGGTAACAGCCTTTACAAAAAAAAAAACTATTACAAGTATTATAAAAAATGAATACTTTGCAGAAATACTCCAACTTTGTTATGGGTGTTAACGTTAATCTTAAACCTGCCACTAACAGCATCTTGCAGCTAACCTTAAAACAGCCCTTTCCATAATACAACCACTGCACAAAATAGATTATGCACTCACTTAACATGTGCACAAATCCTTGCCCACACACACACACACACACACACACACACACACACACACACACACACACACACACACACTCACACAAACACATGCATTCTCAGTCTATTCCCTCACTTATCCCATACCCTTACCCTAAACTATTCATACATACACACACTAACCCTTACCCTAGCCATAAAACACACACACACACACACACACACACACACACACACACACACACACACACACACACACAACATCAAGAATTTAAACCAAATAACTAAGCAAATGAAAAGGTAACAGCCTTTACAAAAAAAAACTATTACAAGTATTATAAAAAATGAATACTTTGCAAAAATACTCCAACTTTGTTATGGGTGTTAACATTAATCTTAAACCTGCCACTAACAGCATCTTGCAGCTAACCTTAAAACAGCCCTTTCCATAATACAACCACTGCACAAAATAGATTATGCACTCACTTACATGTGCACAAATCCTTGCTCACACACACACACACACACACACACACACACACACACACGCACACAAACTTGTTCACAAGCACACACACACACACACACACACACACACACACACACACACACACACACACACACTCACACAAACACATGCATTCTCGGTCTATTCCCTCACACATACACACACACACACACACACACACACACACACACACACACAATCTATTCCCATACCTAACTTTTAATTTAACCTTGGCTTGAAACACACAAACACTCGCACACAGACTCCCAGCCCCATCACTTACCTTTATCGACCAACCACAAGTCACCCAAAACAGTGTTCATACAAATGGCCCTTTTTTCAAAACATAAAGCTGTTTACTTGCATCGCTCAAAAGACTGGCAAACAAATTAACTGTAACCTTTTATATATACATATATATATATATATATATATATATATATATATATATATATATATATATATATATAAATATATATAAAAAGAGAGAGAGAGAGAGAAAGACATAGATACAGATACGTAGATAGTTAGATTGATAAATTTGCAATATACTTAGTGATACTCTTGCATGATGCTACTTTCTGTACATTATCAATTTCAAATTGTATTTTTATTTTCTTTCAGCCACTAAAGGAAGACAAACTAATTTTTAAGATATACTAGAAGCAAGGCTGGAGGTAGAAGTTAACTTATGTCCAGGTAGGTATCTAATGCCAGTATTTTGTATTTGTTTACTGCATTTTCAGTTAAACTGTGTTCTGTAGGTGCCCTTCTTTTTAAATATTTATCTCCCATCATACAATGAAAACAGGTTGAGAGGGCCAGCATCCTGGAACTAATGCCATCAGGTTCTCCTTCAAGGGAGGCCAGCTCAGCACATGTGGCAAGATCTACAGAGCAGAGATAACCTGTTAACTGAAATCTCAGAGATGGAGGATCCTGGAAGGATAGTCAGCATAATTTTGGCTTAGACATTGCCACTTAGCTTGTTTTAGGTGTCGTGTGTTCTGGCAAATCACTGTGGTTCTGTGGTTTGCAACAATGCAAGGATAATTGTGTGATGTCGCCTTGTAAATGTAGCATTTTGTTCCAGTTTGTGTACTGAAAGCACATCTGGATACAGTGCTCTCTTGCTTCAAAGTAATACTTATCAGCAAAGCATTACCCACATCCATAGTAATGCCCACTGTTATCTACCCCCCCAAACCATGTTTATATCAAAGTTCCAGACAATATCATGTATCCAGTCGCTGTGTAAATTACACCACTGCCGTTCTCACTGTCTGTCCTCTACGTAACACCTATGTGTAATTCTCTGTCCCACTCATTAACTGTAATCTCTCAGTCACATCTGTCCCATGTGCCCACTAAGTTTTTCATGTGCATCAGCCATTTTATCCACATTCCTTGTGCTTGTATGTTTCCTTTCTTTCTTAATGCACTTTCATATAAAAAAATAGCAGTGACCAAATGCATGATCCTGGAGTCTCTAACCTTTTGTATGTCCCACTTGTTGTGTATCCGTGGTACGTGGTACCCTACCTCCTCTTTCATTCCTCAGTGCTAGCATTATGTGGTATATAACTCCACCCACTATACCTGACACCAAAGTATTGCATTGATGGCTTTGCTTTGTGATACATCTTGGAAAGTCAGTATTTGTGTCTACCTCTTCTGTCTCTCTATGGACTGAATGTTTAGTTTTGCATTGTACTCTGTATTTTTAAATTCCAGTTACAGCACTGTTACAGTGCTGCTTGCATGTTATGGTTGATGCAATTTCTACACATAATGACTGAGAGCTCATTTTTGTATGATTCTTGTATTAACTAACACACATTGTATATATACTATTATATGCTCTAACAAGTTCTTTACCCTTTGTAGCATGTCCAGACATTAGCCATTGCTAGCTGCTTTTGCCTTGTTTTTTTTCTGTGATGGTGATAATTCAGTGCATATGGATGGTTACATTTATGAGTTTGCCACTGTATGGCATTGTATCTTTATGGTCTATTGTTGGTAGTGTGCTGAAGTTTATTTTACAGTTATAGTATTGCTGAATATGAAATGCTTATTCACATGATCACACAGACAGCTATAGTAGGCATTCATGTGCATATTTTACTTATGGTGTTAATATCCATATAATTTATGCATTTGGTCAGGTGTGGTCATTTATTTTTCAGTATACTGTACAGACACATGGGTCTTTGTGCTTTTTCTGGTGTATTTTGTCACTTGAGAATTTGGCTCATATGCTGGGAGAGTGTAGATAAAAGTTTTCCCATTTTTCTTTGTGACATAATGGCCTGCTTTGCTATCTCTTTACTCCACATCTCAATTTTTCCCTATCCAATCATCAGTTTTGTTCACTGACCTCACTTTCCTTTCCTTTTCTCACTTTCATTTTTTTTCTTACCTCACGTTTGTGTTTTTCTCATAGTTCATCTGTTTTATGTTTTACTTCTCATACTAATCATCTAAGGAACCTCTGAGTTACACAACTGTGTAAATACTCTAAATACCATATATATTATCACCCACAAGCTTGTCACATGTCTTAAGATGGCCATCAGATAATTTTTTTTCTTCAAATGTCTGCTCCAAAACTTCATTATTACTAAGCGGTGTTTGAACAATACAATCCACGTGTAAAATGTCATTGTTACTTTCATTTTGTTTATTCCCTGGGCTGAACATGAAAAAAGACCCATCTGGATTAGTGTTCTGCCCTTAGAAAGAAATGAAACAAGCAATCACATGTATGCATACATAAATAAATTCTGCTATGTGCTTTGTTGGTACCTTTGATATATTGCATGTCATGTTCACATGGCTTGCTGGCATACAATGTTTTCATCACTGATTCTTGTTTTCTTCTTGTATTCTCTTTTTGCTCTAACTTTTCTTTTTCTCCTCTCTCTCTCTTAAAACCATTACAGCCCACTATAACCTACTATATCCAGGTCCCCTCTACTTACCCTTCTGAAATTCTACACTCCACTGATAGGTTCTCGATCCTCTGCTGCCCTCCTTGCTTCTGGTTTCTACTCGCTCCGTTCACCCCGCGGGCTCACTCCGCTCCCCTACCCTGTCCCCAAATTCCACCTGCCCCCAGCACCTCTACCTTTATTAGCTCATAACCACACCCACTAACATTCCCAGTCCAATCAGTCTCCAGAATTCCAGACACACCTATTCCCTATTCCACCCTAATTAACCTTCATTCACCTTTCCTAGTTTTTTTTTTTCACCTAGCCAATTTAGACTACATTACTATCTCAACACTCACTCCAATACCACATCCCCAGCAAATCCTTACACTACTATCAATTCCATACCACTATTTAAGTACTTACCAGATCCTCTACATATAAACCTCTCTCATTTCTACATTTAATTCAACATCTAAGTACCCCCATCTCAAAATGCTTTCAAAACCCTCATTCATCTCCATTTTACTACTTCTACTTCTTAACTTAACCTATTTTCACTACCTCACCCAGCCCAGTAATTCCTACCACTCACAATCCTTCCATGTAACTAACCACCTTACCTCCTCTCTCTCAAACTCTAACACCCCAATTTCTCCCCATCTATTTCTTATAAAAAACATTCTACTTTATCCATATAAACTTATCACCACTCATAAACAATCTACCCCCATAGTAACTGGCAAATCCTTCAAAATCACAATAGAACCTAATCCTTTCTCTAAACTGTCCAATTACCTCTCTAACCCAATCCTACACCTGATTACCAGTCTAATATTAGGTGATATCCATCCTAACCCAGGCGCCCCCACCTCAACCATTACAGACAAGAGCATATTACTAACTTCTATAAACTCCCAAAGTATAGTTAACAAAATCTCAAACCTCCATGCCTGGCTCATACATAATAAACCTGACATCTTATCCATCTCAGAAACATGGTTAAAACCCCATATAAAAGACTCTGAAATAACTCCACCAAACTATTCTATCATTAGAAAATACAGGTCCCTCAAAAAAGGGAGAGGAGTAGCTCTCCTCTACTCATCCTCCTTGTCAGTTACTCCCTATAACAAACCTACTCCTCAATTTAATAATGCTGAACTTCTCTTAACACTACTTCAAGTTAACAAACACAAACACATATGTATAGCTTCCCTATACATCCCCCAGGGGATAATATTTCCACACTCGAAGACATCCTTTCCTGGCTCTCCAATAACATTAGAAATTAAACTATACTCTTAGGAGACATGAATATTAACTGGGCCTCCATTCAATCTCCTACAAACCCACTTAATATCAACCTCTACAATTTCTCACAGCTAATCACCTTTATTACATGCCCCTCAAAAAACCCCACTAGCAGCAATATTCTGGATTGGATTTTAGTCTCTCATCCCCATTATTTCTCCGACAGTGGTACTCTTCCCGACCCTCTTAGTGACCACATACCCACCTTCACTCATCATCTCCCCTTACTCCTACATCGCACTCATAATTATATTACTGTCCATAACCAAAAAAACTTTAACCCAGCAACCTTTTCTAACTCTCTAAAAACAATAAACTGGAATTGTCTAAAAACATTACCTCTAGATAACGCAGTTGCCCACTTTAACTTAACATTCTTAAAAATGCTAGACTTCCATGCTCCCTTAAGGACAAAGAGAATAAAAATCAATACTGCCCCTTGGCTTACCAAACACACACTAGCAACCATGCGTCTCAAAGATAAAGTCTGGGCACACTACCTGAAAAATAAGACCCCTATCTTACACAATGAATACAAAACACTTAGAAATAAGGTAAAAAAGCTCATCATCTCTGATCGACAAAACTACTTCTCCATCCTCCAAAACAGTAACAAAACAAATCCTCAAAAATTCTGGAAAGGTATCTCTACTCTACTTAACACCAGCAAACCAGACACCCCCACCCCAGACCCTAACACCCATGATACAGACTTAGCTACTCAATTTAACTCATTTTTCATTGAATCTATTTCCAAATTAACCTCTTCATTCTCTAACAACACCACATTCTCCAATGTACCCCCATCCTCCCCTACCAACACTCCACCCTGCACTGCTACCACTCCCTCACTCTCATCCACTAACTTTCCACCCTCCACCTCTCCTCCTACACTCACTTCCTCCCCATCTTCTCCCCCCCAACACCCCCTCTCCACACTCCCCACTATTCTATTTAAAACCCAAACCCACTCCTACTATAAAAAACTCCTACTGAAACTGAAGTCATGCACTAATGCTCCTGATAACATCCCTTCTTACTTTCTTAGCATAGCTGCTGATGCAGTTGCCTACCCCATTAGCATTCTAATCAACCATTCTATCCAGGAAAGTACAGTTCCCCAAATCTGGAAAAAAGGCCTTTATCATACCTTTACATAAAGATGGCAACAATAACAGTGTTACTAATTTCCGCCCCATCGTTATCCTGTCTCCCATCTCTAAACTCCTAGAAAAGTGTATCCAAATTCAACTCCTACCACATCTCTTAGATAATAACCTACTAACTCCCACACAACATGGTTTCAGACCTGGTCACAGCACTATGGCAGCCCTCCTCTCCTTCCTTGAAACTATAAACAAAGCCCGGGACTCTGGACTTATTGTTTCGACCCTACTACTTGACCTCTCTAAGGCCTTTGACACTATCTCACACAGCCTGCTTTTAACTAAATTCTCAAAACTTAACCTATCTCCTTCATCTTTGAACTGGTTCTCCAGCTACTTATCAAATAGATATCAAGCAGTAAAATGGAAAAAGGCAACCTCCTCATTTCTAAATACCCCAACTGGAGTTCCCCAAGGCTACATATTAGGTCCCCTCCTCTTTAACATATTCATAAATTACTTCCATAACTCTATCCCTTTCTCAAACATTATCCAATATGCAGATGACTCAGCTATTATCTGCTCTGCCTCATCTATCCCTACACTCCTCAAGCTTACTCAAGATTCGTTTTCAACCACTGAGCAATGGATGAAAAGAAACCATCTAGCACTCAATGCCTCTAAAACCAAATTAATGGTATTCACCCCCTCTAAAGTCACCTTTTTTAATAGTAACACATTCTCTATTACTAGTCGAAATAACACACCTCTGGAACTGGTGTCAGAGACCAAATTACTTGGTGTCCAAATTGATAACCAGCTCAAATTCAACTCATATTTACAACTAAATATAAAAAAAACCCATCAAAAACTAGGTATGCTCTATCGGCAAAATCACTACCTTACACCTGCTACTAAAATCACTCTTTCTACTTCCTTTCTTATCCTCTCCCTTCTCTATGGAGCTCCACTTCTAACTAATCTACAGTCCTCTCTGAAAACACAACTCTCCTCCTACTACAACAAAATTCTCAAGTTCGCTACCAGCCACAAGTCCTCCACCCACCACTGTTCCTCTCTCCAACAATTAAATTGGCTAGAACTACCCAAGCATCTCACCTATACCCAACTAACTCTTGCACACAAGCTCATTTTCAACCCCTCCCTCTGTCCCTCCCTGTCTTCTGCCTTTAAAATGCACCTACCCAATAGAGTATTAAGGTCTAACAACCAAAATCTATTAGAAGTCCACAAACCAACTCGTCCCCCAGGCAAAAATCTTCTATCGCATGGTCTAGCACGCTTCTGGAACTCCCTACCTCCATCAGTTCGTATCACCTCTAACCATTTTATTTTCAAAAAATCTCTTCACTTATATCTAGTATCCCAGTGGGAATGCTCTTGCTTCCACCCCACATAACTAACACTGGTAATTCCATCTTCCTTTCCTTCCCCCATTTACACCTGCAATCTTCCCTTATAATTTATCCTATGTCAAGCACTCTTATTGTTGTTACTGTATCCACAAGAATACACTATGCTCACCTCTTAAGTGTATGATTCCTGATATGTAATTTGACTTCTTATTATTTACTTTGCAACATTCCTTCTTTGTCTGTACCCTGTAAGCTTCATCACTAATTTGTATTAGTTGTAAAAGTTTCATCTCTAGTTTGTATTCGCTGTAATGTTTCCTCTACTATTTTGTAATTGTTTGCTTGAATCTTTTACAGTTGTATAATTATCATGTATAACCTATTGCAACTTTGATTGTTTGGAGCTTTTCTCCCTAGGACTCCATTGAAAACGGGTTCATTTTGGCCCAATGGACTATCCTGGTAAACCAACTGCAAATAAATAAATAAATAAATAAATTAGGGTTATTTAATACTTATTTACGAATTGTGTGTTTACAGAAAAAGAAATTATTCTGTCTTGTAAATATTCTCTTTACACATCATCACTGCTCACAGTCACATTTTTGTGCTATGTCCTGGCAGTTATTTGGGAGTTTGACATGCCTCCCATCTACCATACTAACTTTCTATGTATGTTTAGCAGGTAGTTCAGTGTGTTCCTTTATTTCATGTATTGGGAGTGCAGCTTATGTTTCACTTTGATTATTTTTGGTAGGTCACAATTTTATTATTTCCTCCTTTTTAAATTGTACAACATTCCTGCAACTAGCTGTGTACTCTGTATATTTTCTGTGGCTGTTGCTAATTATTGTGGTGAATTTTTTACTATTTTATGGTGGCACATTTTATAGTAGACCCTGGTGTGTTTGCTAATTTTGCTGATGTTTGCTTTGTTTTGCATGTCAAATTTTAGTTAATTGGTGACTTTTAAACATTGGAGCAGTATTCTCTCTTTACTTTTGACAGTTCGGCATCAATGTGTTTTGTTTAAAATACAACATACTTTAAACCTGTAATGATATGTATATACAACATAAAATTATTGTTTTCAAAGTAAGTGAAATATGAGAAGGATACTATTAAAAAGTAAATATGTGTGAGCATGCCAAAATACTTCATAATTAAATATGTTTGGCAAGAACTGTAGAATGCTAATCACTGTCCTGCTGCTGAGTGAACATCACCGAAAATATTATTGTCTATTGGAAAGGCTAAATGGAATGACAAAGTAAATGCAGAAATCTTCAGAAGAAAAGCAAAGAGGTCAGTCACTACTTATTCCTAACCATTTCAATGATTACCATAGCTGCTGATGAGGCCTGCAAGAGTCAGTTAATACAGATAATACAGAATGATGAGTTAAACACAGTAGCCAGGGGGGAGAGAGAGAGAGAGAGAGAGAGTGTGTGTGTGTGCGTGTGTGTGTGTGTGTGTGTGTGTGTGTGTGTGTGTGTGTGTGTGTGTGTGTGTGTGGGTGTGTGTGTGTGTGTGTGTGTGTGTGTGTGTGTGTGTGTGTGTGTGTGTGTGTGTGTGTGTGTGTGCGTGCGTGTGTGTGTGTGTGTGTGTGTGTGTGTGTGCATGTGTGCGTGTGTGTGTGTGTGTGTGTGTGTGTATATGTGTGTGTGGGTGTATGCATGAGTAGTGTACACGTGCATATAAGTGTGTGTAACAAGTTAAAATACATGGTTGTGGTCTGAATTTCTTTAACTTGATCACTGTCAAACATCACTGTACTGAGTAAGGAGGATGTTGTTTAAGAAAAACTAATTGCTACCTTGCCCATTCTTCCCTAATATTAATGTTAGTGAAATTCTCAAGCAATAATAAACTTTACCAAACAAGATGAGCTTTTGAGCAGAACTCTGACACTTAATTGCGCATTTTAATAAAATGTACTAACCATTCCACCGCTTGCTGTATGCTTTTCTTTTACAGTATTCATTTTTGTTATGCTAGTGTCAAGTACTGACCTCAAGCCTCTTATGGCTTTTATGTTTTTATGTTATCTTTTTTTGTTTTTATGTTATTTTAGGTGAATGCATGCCAGAGCTTTGCCCTTTAGTGTGACATAGTTAATAGGTTTGTGAATGTGTGGTCAAGCGAGCTGAATTATTGTCTATTTATATTTGGTGGGATGAATGCATATATGCAGTTTGTGTGAACTGTCAAAAATAAACAGATGGAAGAAGTGCAGCTGACATGAATCAGCATAAGTATTTTTATGAAAATGAATCATTAAGCCAATTCCAGTCTCAAACATTGACAGAATGAAGGATTTTTTTTCCTTTTAAGTGAGTAATTTTAACATCTGGCATACTTTCATGTTTTTTTTTTTTTTTTATCTCTGCTGGTTTGTTATAATCACAAACATTTTACAAGGAGTAGCTGGAGTCAGGGATATACACATGCACATCTTAAAAAGTAGATAGAAACTGCTGTATAACATAATCTGCCCATGTTCCCATCTATTACTTGGTTTAATGCAGAACAATATGAAAGACAACAACCAACACCATATGAAGCCGTCAGTCAGTTCTGATAGAGTTTTATGACTGGATAACAGGAGAACTTGGCAGATCACTGGCACACATGATGTTCTGTCTTCTGCAAGATGTTTGTTTCATACTCATGTAGGGACCTGCTAGAAAACATGTTTGGGTTAGGATAAAGACAAGAAGACAGAGGTGGTTAAAAGGTAGAAATGACAGTGGTGGGGTAAGAGGGTTAATACAAGAAATAAAGAAAGTGAATTATGATGTACCAGAGGGAAAGGTGCTGGGTCTAGTACTGTTCAATGCATTTATTTCAGACATATATGAATAGACACAGAATAGGACCATTATATTAAGCGATGACACAATAAAATGCAGCAGAATGGAGGGAGCTTTAAGGAAAGATTTGGAAACACTGACCTCGTGGTCACGAATGTGTCAGCTGAGGTTCAGTGTAAACAAAACAAGGCTTTGTATCAGGGCCATGTCGACCATGGTGTGAAACATAATCGGAGAGGGTGTAAGGGGAATGATGGCACCAGAGCAAGATAAAGATCTGTCCATGTTGGTCACATGGACCACCAGGAGAAGAGTGAGATGGCAGTGAGAACAAAAAACATGATGTTTATACATATCATCAGGAGACAGACTTCAGAAACAAGGTTTAAAGCTCATTGCTATATATGGTCCTGGTCAGATGATACCTTGATGCTGTATGCAGTTCAGGAGACCACAAATGCTATTGGGCATCAAGCTGTTTGAACAAGTACAGAGGAAAGCCAAGAGAAGGGTGGGTGGGTGGGATCAAGGAAAAAGATATGAGTGCACTCAAGAGGATCTCAAGCTCATTTCACTATCTCACAGAGGAACAGGAGGGTCAATATAATATGAGTGTATGAGGTCAACTTAGGAAGATGTGAAGGGGTCATCTTGAACATGAAAAACTGAGAAATAATGGATGCCACAGTCAACATACTATATGAAACAACTACTGCTTGAATTAACAAAAGTACCTGTTCAAGGAGATAGAATACAGTGACCTACAACTAGAATGAGTGATGGAGAGGGAATCCACAGAGGCATTCATGGAGCCATGAGAATGGCAGAAAAGGAAATATAGTGACAGAGGGGAGACAGACCATTAAATGCATTTAAAGAACAAACCTGATTGGGCATTTTTCTCACTTTTTTACTGTCAAGCAAAAGATATATAATGCAACACTAGTTAGACTTACTGCTGTCATAAAATGATTTATTTCTAATAGTACTAATTTAAGCTCGTGACTCAATGATATTACTATAAAATGTGAGGTCTGAGTCTGTGGAATGGCAGTCTCATGTCCTGTGTCTACATATTCATCGCATATCTAATGAACATATCCCAAAAGTGGGCTTAACCTTCAAACATCAACACATTTTGAGATGCATTTGAAGCATGAGATGGAGTACATTATTCACACAATTATTGTGGCACTTTGTGAACAGTGTTACTGTGATTCTGCATTTGATTGCAATGAAAAGACAGTGGTATTTGTTTTCAAAAAATGTCACAAAAAATCATTGCTACTTTGGACTATAACTGATTAATCCTCTTTTCAAGCACGTTTTGCCAGTCAAATATATAGCACACAATGATGTTATTTTCATACACCGATACTATGTATTTATTTTGAAGTTGAGAATTATCCACACACACTACCATTGTTTCCAAGATAACACACAATAGCATGTGGTTTGTCATGCTATAGCATCATACCTGAAGCAGAAAAAGCTGTGCACTTGCTATGCTTGACTCATAATAATGTGCTTTGATAAAACACTTGCTGGAGAGTATTATTCCAATTGCAAATGGGAACCAAAAGATAGAAGCATTTTATTTTGATCAGTGCATCAGTTACAAAGCAATATCATCACAGGTGAAAATTAGTTTTGAGATAGTTGCTGTCTACTTTATAGTATATAATGTTAATAAAACTTGAAAAGCCTTGGTATTATCCTGTATTGGCTCACTGCTTGCAATATCCTTCCCCCATGTCTGATCATAACTGTATATTATCATTGCAACTCATCCAAGCACATAAACTTATATTTAGCCCTTCTCTCTGCCCCTGCCTCATCTCAACCTTTAAAATTCATCTTCCCAACAGATGACTATGATCCAACCAACAAAATCTTATTGAACTGCATAAACCCTCCCGCCGACCTGGCAAACATCTTCTTTCCTTCTGCCTCGCATACCACTGGAACTCCCTCCCACCTCTCATCCGTACCACCAACAGTCTCTCTATTTTTAAATCTCTTCTCCACTCTCACTTAACATCACTGTGGGAATGCTCTCGCTCTCATCCTACATAATATCCCTATCTATATCACTTCTCCACTCTCACCTAACATCACTGTGGGAATGCTCTCGCTCTCATCCTACATAATATCCCTATCTATATCACTTCTCCACTCTCACCTAACATCACTGTGGGAATGCTCTCGCTCTCATCCTACATAATATCTCTATCTACATCACTTCTGCACTCTCATTTAACATCACTGTGGGAATGCTCTCGCTCTCATCCTACATAATATCTCTTATCTATATCACTTCTGCACTCTCACCTAACATCACTGTGGGAATGCTCTTGCTGTCATCCTACATAATATCTCTATCTATATCACTTCTCCACTCTCACCTAACATCACTGTGGGAATGCTCTCGCTCTCATCCTACATAATATCCCTATCTATATCACTTCTCCACTCTCACCTAACATCACTGTGGGAATGCTCTCGCTCTCATCCTACATAATATCTCTATCTACATCACTTCTGCACTCTCACCTAACATCACTGTGGGAATGCTCTCGCTCTCATCCTACATAATATCTCTTATCTATATCACTTCTGCACTCTCACCTAACATCACTGTGGGAATGCTCTTGCTGTCATCCTACATAATATCTCTATCTATAATCCCTTCTGCACTCTCACCTAACATCACTGTGGGAATGCTCTCGCTCTCATCCAACATAATATCTCTATCTATATCACTTCTGCACTCTCACCTAACATCACTGTGGGAATGCTCTTGCTCTCATCCTACATAATATCTCTATCTATAATCCCTTCCTACTTCAAACACTTCTGCTGACACCTTAGAAACTCTCTCTTTATTCCTCCTTAATACATTTATATGGGGTACTTTGCACTACCTTTTACAACTGGAACTAACTCGATTATTATTAACACTGTGATACTTTATCTACCCTGACATTTGATTATTGTTAAAACTATGATACTTCTCTACTCTGACATTTAACACTGGGATACTGCATCTACCCTGACATTTTATTATTGTTAAAACTGTGATACTCTATCTATTCTAACATTTTATTTTCTAACTCTCTCTAACCTCTGTATCAGTAACTAGTAGATTTAAAGTTATGTCTTCTTAGTAGCTCTGTGTAACTTAGAATTATTTTATTGTATTTTGTAATATTGTTATTCTCACTAGTTGTATTAATGGAGCTTTTCTCCCCAGGACTCCACTGAAAATGGGCTCCTCAAGGCCCAATGGACCACCCTGGTAAAACAAACTGCAGATAAATAAATAAATAAATTGTGTGCATGGTTCAGTAATGAATTGGTTCACTTAGATTTGTTTAGCTATGGCCATATAAATAGTACCATGAATGGCAAGCCATATAGTCTACTCCAGTTAATCAAAGTGGGTCACATCAGTCATCATCAAGAGAAAATCACATCATCAAATGCAGTGCTCTTTAAATTACATACAAACCCAGCACACTTAGATCTTAATTAAGGGATACAACATCAAGACTCCACATCCTCTTAATGTAATACACCAGCACTTTGGTGTAAATATCTATATAGGTGAATCTCTTCCCCTTTTTATTCCCTGAAACTGAGTATGATTTTGATAAACCAGTATCTTTAGTGAACAAATCTGACAAACAAATACTTGGTGTGTCCAGTCTTGAACAATGAAATGAATCCAAGACCTTAATATTAATAGTTAACTGTTATTATTCCAGGCAGATAGACTTCTCTATCAAAAGAAAACATTTCCTCTGTATCTTTTGCCCAATCAAAGTAAGCACTTCAAGGATCTAAGTTGGAATAAGAGATGCAAAGGTCTCCAATTTTTCACAAGAACAGGCTTGCACTCTTTGCTTCATGGTATGCAAAGTTATTTCCCTCCTTCTAGAGTAATGTTCATGACACAATAAGTAAAACCATGGATTAAACTGTTATTGTCGAAGGAATCCCTGAGCATGCCATAATAATCTCAAAAAATGTGGTCCTATTCTGTTTTCTCTCAGCCTTGAGAAGTCTCTGTCATGATGATTGTGTTTTACTTCCTGCTGTGATATTTCATCTTGAAAGTATGAATGTGACTTTCATTAGTCACATCAAAACTGCATTACTCATAAATGCAATGCATCACTTTGTAGACTCTGCATCTTAAACAGTTGAGTCTTTTTTTAAAGTATTTTTAAAACCTGAATGTCTTGCAACCATATGTTGAACAGGAGAAGAATAAATTGTACTGCCCCTGCTATGTCTAGATACAACTCCATAAAACAAGATGAGTATTATCAAGTGTAAAGGGTATATTGTTCCAAAATGGTGAATCAGTGATTTTCCGTCCTGAATACTTTGTTTTGTCATAGCAGGAGCTGTTTAAGGGTCATTGCTGCACTCATTTTTATTCTTGTCCTTTAACTTTCAGTAAAGGTGATTTATTATAAACAGCAATTATCTGGTACAGCAAGATTTTGTAGAGCAATAAACAGGCAAGTGATGTGAAACCCTGTAATGTGGTGCCATTCTAATGCTATTAGTGAATTCTTAACTTTTTTTTCTGAGTTGATGTTTAATTACAAAAGCTACCATACATCATGGCAAATTCACTTGCTTGCCTAACCCAGTATATGACCTTCAGCACATATACAGCACACTGTGATATAGAGGCAGTCTCGGCCTTATCAGACAGCATGTTTCCACTGTGTAACATTTCACAACCTAAAAAAATGCCTCATATGGTATGTTATTGGACAAGTAATTTTCATGTCAGCATGTGAGCAGTACCTTCATAAATTGTTTGAAACCTCAGATTGCTGTCTTTTTTGCTAACTTGGATTAATAGGTTGCCATTTAGCTTTCTGGTGAAGGTCCTACTTTGCATAGGAATATCATATCATGAGTATGACTCATTCTTATAATTTTCTTTTGTAGATTGTGTGACTTGGAGGAAGGCAGTTAACTTAACCAAGTTTCCCTGAGTCACCTTTCTCATCCCAAAATAAATTCTAATTGGTGTCACCACATTAAAAAACACGTAAATAAAAAAATAATAATAAGGAATTGGTCTAGGTGCCACTTATCAAACCTGTGTAATTGTTTTGGCTTAAGAAATATCATGTTTCATTCTTGGTAGTAATTTTTATTGCCATCTGGAAATAAAATGAGAATTTTGAGGAACATGTTTCTCTCTGTACTGGTTACCAGCTCAGGAAATGATGAAGGGGCAAAGACTGAATGTTTCTAAGGATGTACTATGCATACTATATTTAACGGGTCTGATTTTTCTAGGCTTCTTTGTAATGCTACACAAGTTTTAGACTCTAGATTATGTTTTAGATTTGTGAATCAAAGAACGTTACTCACCTCCATCGGAAACAGCCTGGACCTAAAACAAAAACAAGAAAAAAAGTGGAAATTAGAATAACTACACAAGATAATGGCTACATTCTTATTTAGAAAATATTTCAGAAAGTGAACATACTATACATCAAATTACATCAGTATAGTCTGAAGATGCATTGGGTAGTACAAGCTGAGAGTCTATCCTAGTGTAATGGCAAACATCATAAATATATAATGCTTTCACAATGGAAAGTCTGAAACATTTATAATTCTGTCACTGTTAATGAGTTTAGGCCCATCTCAATGTGCTTACCTTCTAAAATATTCTGGGTAAGATAATGTGCAGCAGTCTAACCAATCACCTTCATAGCTGCAGAATACTCATTCACCACTACATGGATTTTATACTAGTCAAAACTCCACAACAGCATTTTACACATTTACTAAAGATATGAAACAGGGAACAATGCCTTCTAACTGGAGCAACTTTTGCGAACCTAACAAACTTGCTTGGCACAGTTGAGCAAGCACTAATAATTCACTCTATAATAGCAGCCAATATCTGCCCTGACTCCATTTTATCCCATACACTTTTCACCCTGTTTATCAACAAACTCCCTATAAATATCCAATCTTTGCTATATTTGTTTTATGTGAATAACATTGCAGTGCATGGAGCGCAGTGATTGTACTCCAATGTTTGGAAAAAGATAAATCAGTTAAGTACTAGAGTGGTATGAGAGCCAGTCTTAACAAATGTTAAGCACCCCTCTGCTTAAGTTGTGAAGGTCAAATCTTGGGCTAGTTAGCAAAATCTGCCAGTACTGTCCAGCAAATAACAGCAGCAGAATAAAATATTTATTTCTTACTCTTGTCTATTCTAATAACATGTCCTTGACTTCTTGTTATAAACTTAGAAAATTACTAGAATAACGGGATGTGTCTTCACCTGCAGTTTTTGAAAGATATGAAGTCTAAAACATAACTTTGTGTTATTATTTTATTATTTCAATCCTCGGTTTGTCCAAAAATCACAGGCTTTATGAGGATCATATCAAAACATATGAGGCAAAAATCTGGACAGTCTGCAAGAATTTGGACAGTTGAGAGACATGGAAGATGAATGGGACCTATTACACTGCCTTTCTGACAGTGCTCTCTAAGTGCTTTATGGCTTTGAAAATGGCAAAACACTTAGCATTTTTTTTCTTTTTCTTTTTTACTGTAACTAGAAGTATCAGATAAAGTTCCATATACTACAAAGAATTATGACTGGGTCACTAATCCTAACCTGCTATTATGTGCTCTCATCATGGATGCCAAGATTCACCTCTTGAGCTTCAATCTCAAAAATAATTTCTGGGTGTCCATGTCTCAAATACATAATAAATTGGTTAGAATCAGCAACCTGCCCATAATCGTCTATGTTATCTACAGATTGGGACTTTTCTCACCACTACTACTAAATACCTAAATACTAACTAGAGCAGGAGTTTTCCATCTTCAGTAGCTGTCAAGATAAGAAAGCCTAGTTGTTAACAAAAAGAAGCTATGCTGTCTAGTGCACCACAAAACTGGTCAAAACACTCCAACAACTGAACCACTGCACATAATCAAAAAGTCAACTTATAAACGGTCCATTACTTCAGATACCTTGGAAAATGGATAGATCTCCCACTCAACCTCCAGCACCATATTCAGGATACAAAATCTAAAGTTAAAACCTCCACTGCTATTCCAGGAAGACTTCCTAATTTCTCTGTTCTGCAGTCAGAACAGCTATTGGTAAAGATAACCTCCTTCCTCAGCTGGAATATGGACTACATGTAACAGCTTCCGCCTCCCCCAAAAATTAAACATCTACCATGGGCATCTAATAACATATGCAGGTTCATAACCCTTATATCAAAAAGGAGTATCACAGTACTCTAAAAAAAGCCAGCTGGCTACCTATTCCCAAAGGGCTGTCCTTCTGCTAATCCAGGTCTGTCACTGAAGAATTATTTCTCTTTTTTATTCAAAGACTACTAGAGAAATCACTTCCATCATATAAACCAAGATCTCTTTCTGCAATCATTCTACATCTACAAAGTCTGTTTACTATTCTGAAATACACTGGCCATAAATTCTCCATAATAACATTTAAAATCTGGGAAACCATACCAGAACAAATAAAATCTGTATTATTTCTCAGAAATTTCTGGAGAGACCTTAAAAACTATAAGTTCAAGCAGGTCCAGTGCAAATGCTTCTAATCAGTTCTAATAATACTTTGACTTGATAACTCCTCACAACCTTCCTTACATCCTCTATGTTGTCCCACTGTCTATACACCAAAAGAGATTTACATCTTTCACTAATGTACACTTGCTACTCACCTTCACTCTCCTAAGCAATCTGCAGACTCATGCAACAACCCATTGCCCCTTTCTTCATACCACTCCTCTCCCACATTTCCTACTTCTTTATAACTCTTTGATAATTTATAGTTTGCTTTCACATGCAATTCCAACATTTAGATGCTTTTGTCACACATTAAAATTGGCATGAGTTATTCTGCTTAAACTGTTGATGCATTGTAAACACCTTTCAATAGGGATGCCACCTTTTCAGATGCATAAAGTGGAACGTTTTTTATTTCATTCTGAGATTTTGCAGGACAAACCATAACTACAACTAATGCAAAGGACTGGATGCCACTTACTTTTTTGCCAAAATAAAAACCCTTTTTGTAAAATTTCACTTGCTTCTTTTGTCCACTGCAATAGTAAGGTGTTGTAGAGACACACTGAAGTATTTTATGTGAATGTTAGTGCAAACATTTAAGAATATCTTTTTGTCCCAATATCTCAGAGCATTGATTGTCCTTTTTCATTTTTTTTTAGGACACAACTACTTGTTATAGGAATTGCCCTGCAAAAACATGGACAGGTGGTGACCATGCCTTGAAGTGCAATTGTAACTGCAGGGATGGAGTAGTGGTGCAGCGGTAGAACTGTCACCTCACAGCAAGAGGTTCTTCAGTTCGATTTTCGCTGTAGTGACCTCTGTGCAGTCCTGCATTTGTTTGTGTTTCCTCCCATGTTCTAAAGTCATGCTTCTAGAATGTTTCTCCCCTGGCCTCTGCTGAAAATTGGCTTTGTTCCAAGGTGGACTTTCCTGGTAAACAAATGTTAAAGAAATAATATTTTTATTGTTGTAAACTCCAAGCTCATCCTGTAAAATGGTCCAGAGAGATCTCTAACCAGTTCAATAAAAAAAAAATATATATGGAAGTATGTATGTGTGTGTGTGTGTACATATATATGTACACACACACACACACACACACACACACACGCATATACGTATATATACATGCATACATACATACATAAATTCTGTAATTACAGCCTTGTCAGAATGTTCATTGTCCAAGAGGATAGCCCATTTATCCAAGAACAGCTAAATTAATATGTGTATATAGCTTCCTTTACTTCTGTTGATACATTCTGTATGAACATCTACAAACAACGGTGCAGATATATATTTCTGATAGAGTTTAACTGTAGAGAAGGATAAATTATAAATGAATTGCAACTGTCAGGTGGTGCAGAGCTATGAACAGAGTTCACTCTTGCAACTAAGTTCCTTTTTGCCTACACAGAAGCCTGCCTTTTCCCAGTTTTTATCTGTCTGCAGTGCCATAAAATAACTAGCACATACAGCACTCTTCCCGGACCAGCTACATCAGGAAGACTGCATAGCTCAATTGTGAGTCTCCCTAGTTAATCCGTTCTTGATGTATCTTACTTTCTGCATTGCATTGCTAGCAATTATTCAGAAGCTAACAGAGACCTGAAGCCAAAAGTGTGAATTGCACCATAATGCCACTTGCTTCAGAAGCCATGGTGTCTTCTCTATTTTTCTGTCTCGTTTCCCCTCTCTCTCTTTTTTCTTCCTCAAATGATCCACCCATTATCCACCCATTATCATTACAAGCAGTTTTTCACTGGTGCATTTTTAAAATCAACCTTTCTTCTGTCTTTTGACTTTTCTAAATGAGACAGACTTTTTCTGACAATTCACTCTCCTTTTTCTCTGGGAGTATTTAAAAAGGATCCCTAAGTTAGTAAGAAAAGAAATAAATATAAGAAAGACTCAGATGTGACTTTAAGTAACGTTAGTACAATGTGTGGCCAGAACGCATGAACTTTCTTCCATTTCTTGTTACAACATGGTTCAAATAATGTTAACTGCAAGACACAATAAAGCAGCACAGCCAACATTTCATTTGCACTGTGAAAGTATATTTATCTTTCGTTCATTTTGCCATTTTTCTTTAAATTACATAATGAATTTGATTATTATGCAGATAATGTGATTATAAGTTACTTGATAATTATTATAAGACAAATAATCTTTCCAGAGATGCAAAACATATTTCAGATTAAAACATTACTTAAGTGTCCAGGACTTTTTATTAATATCTACAAAGCAAATATTTATTTTTTTACAGTCAGTATACAACTCATAATTTTTTGTAGAGTTTACATGACTTCCTTCTTGATTTAAGAATAGAGCAAACAAAAGGTAGCAGTCTGAATCCACTATAAGCGCCATCATATTTAACATTTGATTACTAGGAAAGTCCAACTTGGAATGAAGCCAATTTTCAGTGGAGGGTCAGGAAGAAATGCTCCAGATGCATGTCTTTGTAACATGGGAGGAAACTCACATGAAAGCAAGGAGGGCATGCAGATTCCGCACAGAAGACACTCCCACCGAGAATCAAACCGGAGAACCTCTTGCTGGGAGGTGACAACGATACTACTGCACCACTGCACCGTGAAATTTCAACTGTATGAATTCATCTCTAAAGCAAAACTGTAAAGTTTAATTACCTATAAAGTCTTAAACAAACTAAGCACCGAAAGCCAACTAAAATCCTAAAAACAACAGGAATGTTTCATATTTGTTCTTCCTTATATACAAGTCCATGTGTCTTTTAAAAATTGCAAAATTGGTCTTTTTCTAGTGGCTGTCAAAAGTCATTTTTTAGAATCTGGGCAGCCACTGACTAACAAGTGTCCTCACTAACAAGTGTCCTCTTTTATTTAGAGTAACATCCTTAGAGCTAGTACACTAGGCCGATTAACTCAATACAGTGATAGGAGAAGTTACAATTCTTACTTGTGGAAAATTTTAAACACAAGGCATAAATCACCTTATGTCTCCTCATGTGTATTAATTATGATTAAGTTTAACTCTGTCATTACTACATCTTAAGAGCATACACTTTCGATCCTTTTAGTTTACTAAATTACTTAAGAAAAAAGACGTAAATCCTGCACTGTATTTTAATACTATAGAAAAGAACTGACATATGCCTGATAAACTGGCATAAAGCTTTTGTCTGTCCTGCTAAAAGTACCCCTCTGAATGAGCTGCATATTACAATGGCATTTCTGCACTACAAAATAATCACCACATCAAAGGCAAGAGTATGAGGAAAAGTCACCAATCATTTATGGAACAGAGAGAACTTGAAAAAATAAAAAAATAAACTTAACAGTTAGTAGTCCTGATTGTAATACAGGGATATAGTGTCCACTACTTTTAAATCTATGAGCATTATATGGACTGGACATGGACTCTAGAAAAAACTCACAGATGTTTTATTTCAGATTAATTCAAGTTTATACTCACACTTTTATATTCATCAGTGTACTTAATAAGTCACATTGACTCAAAGAATGTAATGTATCTAGAAAATCAATATGAAGAGAAAGATACCGCAGCAAACCAAGTGGGGCTCCAGTGGTCATACTGTGGTCATAGTGCTTAGTTTGGAAAACCTAACTGTTGTCTGGAAAGAATCTCAGCTAGATATACAATGATTTATATGCAAATATAACAGGCTTTGAATGGGATCTTTATCTGGTACCGAATCAAATGCCTTAAGCATATTAAGGATCACATACTTTGTTAGTTCTTTATCCATAACAGATGAGATTATCTTAAAATTATGGAGTAGGTTCAATAACACTGAATGTTCCTTAGAAAACCAACGTGGGTTTTATCTCTGCACTGAATTGGCGAAGTATGAGGCTAATAAATAAGTGGCTTTTTCCCTGAGTTTAACAATTAATGAAGTTAAACTTATGGGTGATGTTGATATCCTGAAAGCTCCCTTCTTATGTTGTAAAATATCTAGAGATCTGCAACTATCAAGAAGGTGGGTGATTTATAGTGAATGGCTACAAAGGAAGGAAAATGTCACTACAGTATTAATCTTGGAGTCTGCAAAAGCAATGCCAGTCAGGTTGTTGGGATTAAGCATAGTAAATCTAAATAATGTATTTACTCATTCTGTGTTTTTTTGTATCTTTGTTTTTCTTTGTGAGTTGATTCATATATGTCCATGTATACTTTATTAGTGTTTCTGATGGTTATATTGATTATAAACATAAATAAAAATAAAAAGAACACGGTATTATGAACAATAAAAATAAATGAGCTCTCTGTTGTGTCTCAAAACATAACAGTTAATAACTCCATTACAGTGATAACATTCTACTGTACATTGTAATTCTTTTGTGATTTAAAATATGAGGTTGCTGGTGTACATTTCTGTGGCTCACTTTTTAATTAAATGGTGCAGTAGTGCAGTGGTAGCTTTGTTACCTCATAGCAAGAGGTTCTCTGGTTCAATCCTTGGCTGGAGTGCCTTCTGTGTGAAGTCTGCATGCCCTCCCAGTGTTCGTCTGGGTTTTCTCCGGGTCCTCTGGTTTTCTCCCACGTTATAAAGATGTGCACCTGGAGCATTTCTCCCCAGGCCTCTACTGAAAATTAGCTTCATTCCAAGTTGGACTTTCCTGGTAAACAAATAACATGCCTTTTATACAAGATATATTAAACATATTATAGTGTTTGTAATATATAAACCATGCATAAAAAGGTTCATGCTGAAAATCTGTATACAAAATGCCTTTAGGGCAACAGAGTGGTGCATCTACACTCTGTAAAATATGTAATTTTTTATAACTAGCAGCACTTTTCTATAGCTGAAGATTATGTTGTATAACATCGCAAGATGAGTGCTGTATTGATCTGGTACATGTAACCACTGATGTTTTCTGTCAGCATCCAGCAAGCACCTGAGAAAGAGGACGGTATTTCAGCACTAAATATAATCTCCCAGTACAGTACCACATATGCATAGTAGAACAAATACTTATATGGGGCTAGAACGCATAACTTACAGGCTTGAAATATGAGGTGAGTGGTCTGCATTGACTACCCAGTGTGTTCATGATGCTATCTAGTTTAAGGACATTTTTCTCCCTGTAATAAAACCTTCCAATGTTCTCTGTGAACCACATGTGCAGAACCTGCATGTCTTGATAGTGTATTTTTTTCTGTATACCTTGGACACAATCTTACATGAGAATAACAAATCAAAAATACAGACTGCTGAGTGCTGGTTATTTTTTACCACAAGGAGGACAGACATTAAGGTTAGTATAAATGATTAAGTGCAACAAATTTGTCTGTTGGTGGAAGGTATGAAGAGCTTTGATTACTGCCATGGTAGTCACTTCACCAGTTCTATATGTTTTAGTGTTATTGTAGAACAAACTTCTTCACATGGAATATCAGAAGTAAAATTGCATCATTTGGGAATCAAAGTAATTCAGCTTACTACCAGCTCATTGAAGTTAACAGATAAGCTTGTCACTTAAAATCCAGAAAAAAATGGGAAATATAAAACTAATGCAAAGAAAACAAAAGGATCAAGTAATGAAGAAGTAATCAGAATATGTGACAATAAAGCAAAGCGGACTTACAGGCAGATTCTAAAAGACCTGCTTTCAGTGTTACTGACATACTTTGATGCAGGCCTTTTTTACAGATAAGCCTTATAGTGGAGAACATCACTTATACCTAGAGCAAGTCTGTTGGAGTCTGACTCTATCATTTTCACTTCCAGCTGATCTCCGGATACACAAGTTACATTATTATGATGATACATTGCACATGACTGTGGAACATATAGCTAGGGATATTTAAACACAGTGCATAGAGTGCTGATACTTACAGCATCATAAGCTACTGGCTCTAAATTTGACATATTTATTTTTCCTGTTGCTTATATTTTAAGGTACACATATACATAATAGATAAACAGATTCAAAGTTACAACTGAGCACATTTGGCAATTATAATGAGAGCTTCTAATATTTAGGAATTGTGAGTCCTAATCTCTTATTTTAAACTTTAATTGAGTAAAAGATGCAATGATACAAAAAAGTAGTACAGTACTGCTTTCAGTGTCCTGACCAGGCATCAAAGATGTTAAGTGATTATGATATAGGCAGCATGATTGTGCATTGACTAGTTCTACTATTTCATAACTCAAAAAAAATGCTGTTTGATCATGAGCTCCGGTTACTCCCCATGATGA
This sequence comes from Protopterus annectens, assembly GCF_019279795.1. NCBI lineage: Eukaryota > Metazoa > Chordata > Ceratodontiformes > Protopteridae > Protopterus > Protopterus annectens. The sequence continues at coordinate 1,707,170,372 of NC_056733.1, forward strand.
GCTTGTATTTTTTCCTGTGTCTTTGTAGGTTTTTCCTCTGATTTTTTCTAAATACACATTGCTTAGGTTGATTGCCAACTGTCAATTGTCTATTCAGAGCCTTTGTCTTTGTCCCTGAACGTATGGTCTAGACTTTAGATTACAATGTCCCAAAAAAGATCAACCCATTTACCTGTCTGACAAATGATTAATTAACTAGATACATGCAAGATTTCTTTTTTCTTTCTGTTTTTTTTTTTATTCTACAATAGGACATTGCAAATACTAAAGTACTCACATTTCAGATTATTTCCTTTGATGGTAGACATATAGAGAACATTAATAATTTCAGAACATGTATAGAGTTGATGAATGTTGTATCTCTGCTCTTTTGATGGGTAGATGTATTCCTATAATTACAATAAATAACTTTATGGCTTATTTTAGTAGTGAGACATATTTAACTATTACAGTTCAGAATGAGAAATGCCAGTTAACCTCAGTTTAAGATATACATTTTTGGTGTACAAATTTCAGTCTAACAAATAAATAAAATCTGTAGTTTTCATGTATACTTCTTTTTTCTGCCTTTTATCACTGATGTTAATGACATCATTTTACAGTATGTAAACAGAGATTAAATTCTGCACTTTGGAAATTGTGAACTCACGAGGTATAATCCCACAACAAACAAGTAATTATTTCATTTGGAAGATTATGTAAAGTTTAAGATGAGCCATAGTATTGAAGATTGCGCATTTTACAGAAATTCTGCATTGAAATGTATTTGTCTGTTTCACTAGACAGACGTGCAGGAAATCCTCTGGTTAATTTTAAATGGTCTGCATCTTGTGTGATCTATATGACAGGAACACAAGAAAGGCATCTTGTACAGCTAGTACTTCACCAGTTTGTGAAACGATAAGATAGTGTCGCTCATTTCCTGAAGGTAAAAGATATGAAGGAGAAGCAATAGATAATTCTGAGTACAGAAGTCATGCAAGGGCAATTGCAGTTTAGTTCTGAGGATGACAAACTAAGATGTGGTGTCAAGGAGATAGGAAAATACTTGGCTTAAACTGAGACTTTTTAATCAGCAGCTCAAGGAATGTTCAAAGGTAATTCATTGTATATTTGGTAGAAAGATTTTTTTTTCCAACAACACTTGCTTGAATGCTGCTTGCTGAATCACTGTTCTTGTAAAATAATGAATCAAGGATCTTGTGTTCCTTTGAATACACGCCAAATGGTGCTGATTATAATAAAGTAGAAGGGAATGGGGTGACTCCCTGCATAGGTTAATGGGGCTGTACTCATATAAAAACATAGAAAAAACATGAGTACATGATTTCATGGGAAAAACAGAATAGGTGTTAAAAAGAAGCAATGTTATCAAACACACAACACACATACACAGCTGAAACTATTTCTCCATTTTATTTCTTCTTCTCCAAGAATAACTTCTAATGGTAGTGGATGTCTAATGATCTGCCTTAAGCAAAAGCTAATTGTCCTACAAAATTCATCCCTGGTACTAGATGATTAGCACTGTTGAAATGACACCCCGATGTCATGTGCAAAAATTGGAAAAGGGGTTGTGGATTGATGGGAATAATATAAACAGCATGTAAAACAGTACACCCCTGGCCATGTTTTGTTTTTTTTTTGTTTGTTTGTTTTTTTACCATCAGCTGTCAGTGGTCATCAAAGCTGCAGAACATCCACAGTCATCTGCTCAAGATATAAATAAAATTAGTAAGAATATCAAGATGGATCCGTCTATTTAAGCACATTTGCATCAGATTTTATGCTGAGTTCAAAAAGCAAGATTAAACTATTTTCTAGTGATAACATAATTAGTGTAGTGATCACAGGTGAGCAGACTTCTATCTAGTGAGACCCACTATAGATTGTAAGAAGGCAAACAAGAGAAAACAATAACTGAAAAAAAAACTGTAAGGTTATAGTACAGACGTGGAAATCCAAAGAAAATAGTCGTGATGGTGGGGAGAGGACAGCTGAAGAAAAAAGATGTGGGAGTTCACATTACCACTAAGCCAAACTGTATGGCTCAGTGAACTGCACAGAGACCCCAAAGTCATCCTCCCTTTGTACAAGTCAGTGGCATGTGTACATAAACAATGCTTTATCCACTTTCTCTGCTGGAGCAAAGATACAGAGTTTAAGCATGTGAGTTGGTATATAGTAGACGTATAAGAATGCAGAGAAGGTTAGATTGGTGAGAGAATGACGAACGATTTTAGGGAGTCTGGCATGTGCACACCAGAACAGAACAAGGCAAACATGGGCATAAAATACATCTACTAAGTGGTCATGTAGAAAGGCTACAGAAGATAAATGAAATGGGAAAAGGGGAGCATAAGTGACAGCTGAAAAGATGGGATTGTAAAACAGAGTTAAAGAAATACTTCACAGACTGATAATTAAGCAACTGGTACAGTCTAGGTTAAGAAGAAGGGATGTGTGAGATAGAAGATTTGTGCTAGTGGTATGGGGGAGAATCTCCATGGTAGTTTCATATTATTATCATCATTTGACTTCAGCAATCACTTACTAGTTTTGGTAGAACCATAATATTCTTCCTTCAGCATATGTCCATGTTTGTAATTTACTTTCCATTAATTAATATGATTACAGGAACATCACTCTGCCCTGTAGTTGGTATAACCAACTCTGCTTCCTTTAGCTTATCCATTTACTTACCATTAAATAATGGTATCACAGGAATGGCACTCCACCCTGTAGTTGATATAACTAACTCTTCTCCCTTCAGTACATGCCCATATTTATATGGATATCACTCCACAATATAGCACTGATTGTGTGATATACCATGCATAGTGTAATGGCTACAGATGTTTTTACATAGGGAAAACTGTGAACAAATTCAAAATCAGGGTAGCACACTACCTGTCTGACATCAGACTCCAGATCCTCTAAAAACAACTAGCAAAGCACTACTATGTTTTGCCAGTTCCACATCCTGGACAAGCCCACTATGGGTCCACTCAAAGGAAACAAATATGTGAGCCTTGAAAAAAAATGGAGTTAAGATGGCAGATTAGGCTGGCTGCCCACCACCACCCTTGTCTAAACTCAAGCATTTCCATTAAAAGTGTGCTTGTCCTCATAAAACTAAACCATAAATCACACAGCTAAAACAACTAACCCAGGATGTGGACAGAAACTGTTAATTAATCTCAATTGTTGCTGTTAATATGAAAGAGTCAGTCATATAATTACATTTGTAATTTGTAAATCAGTGCATCTACATTAGCATAGTTTATCTTGTGATCTAGAGGCATGGAAAACAAGCTACATTATTATTATTATTATTAGTTTATTATTATTATTATCTCTAGATGTACACAAATCTAAAAAGTGACTGTCATAGATCTGAAAGTGTATTTTTTACCTCATGATGTGCACTTACTTAAGCAGCAACTTTCATTTATTTAAAATGTGTTTTTTTGTTTTTCTACTACTGATTTGGAACTTGATGTTTTCCTTTTGGTGCTAAGAATTAGAAAAGGTGACCAAAGCCTAGGCGCCCAGTTTGATTTACAGCACACTCCCATACTGACTACATCAGCATCTTACATCATCTAACCCACCCTGGGTCCCATTGCTGTTTCCAGCCCTTTATCTAGTCAGGCACAGAGCTATCTAGCCCTCTTTAGCACTAACTTAACCTCCTGAAACCTGAAGCGAGGAAGAATCTGAACAGAAGAGGCCTCAGTAAATCCTAGACTCAGGAAGAAGCTTGACAGTAAAGATCCCATACTGGAGTACCATAAAGCCATGCCCTGGGACCAAGAGCATTCCACCTCTCACTGCAGCTACCCCACAGCAACTAGGTATAGATTCTGTTGCCACTGGGCCTACATTTAACAAAATTTCTATAGTCTGTAATACAATGAAAATTATTGTTCCGTGCATCACTCCACACTGCTATATTCTTTGCAAAGTAGGCACAATTTGCCTATGCTCAAAGAAGATCTGAGATTCTTATGTTTATTAAAAGTTTTTGTTTACTCTGCAGTTCACCACTTGGTAGATTTTTATTCCATGGGCACAGAAAGCCTACACAAAACATTCTGAGGTCTCAAACTTTACTTCCTTTTTCCTCCTATGTGTGCACATCCATGAGCTCTGTGGCTTGTTTTCCACCGTATGCTATTTCTCTAGATGCATGTATTGTTCACAAATGGGAATCACTTAATGTAGCTTTAAGTGACTACCTTCCCTGCATATAAAAAGGTCTGTCTTCTTCAAGAGGAAGAAGAATGAGGACTGGTCACATTAATCATGTATATGAACCTCTTATAACCACGCACTGTAAATCTATTTTGTTATACAACAGAATATTAGCCTTTTATATTATGTCAGGAGATAGTGAGCCCTGTAAAAATGGGCACAGCCATTCATATTACATGTGATAGACTAGAAAAAGTTCTGCTATAAAGATTTCATACTTGGATGCAATGAATATGAGCCCCGCTGATGCAGACACAACCTCTCATTTTACATGTGTTACAAAACAGACTAATAAAGTCTAGTGATATCCTCATAAAAGCAGGCATTTTCAATGATCAAAGTGTAAACCATTCTGTTAGTTGGACTTGATGAAGCTCAGATGAAAGTGTTTTCTTAAATATAGTTCTATAGTTGTAGCTCATAATGTGTTGTCATGTTTTATTTGTTTGAAGATAAATATAAAAAATGAAACCTTTAAGCTAAGAATGAGATTCCATAGGCTGCTGAGCTGGTAAACCAAATAAAGTTTCAAATAAGGTACAAACTTCTAAGCTTTGGGATTAGCCCCTTGTTTTTTCCATTTCCCAGATTTTCCTCCAATCAGCTCCCATGGAACCTCCGACCATTTTCTGTAACTGCCTTTAAATAACTGACCTGTTGAATGTAATGCATTAGAACAGAACACTTGCCCATCTACCTACTTAACTTAATAAACTACTGGAAACTTCAACAAGGTGTCTTTATTCCTCCCAAAGGGAGGGTAATAGAGAAAGAGTCTCCTAGATCTCCTAGCTAAAGTGATTTCATCTGGAATTATCCTTTATACTCTGTTTCTTGTTAACTCTGTCATGATCTGGGTCAAAGGTGGGATACTAGACTTCTGAGCCCTCTGGATTACCTCTGTTTTCTGTTCATCCTTGGTACCTTCAAGGGGTTATCCACTTGAGAGAATCACTTTAAGGAGACTGCTAGTGATATAGAAATGGGCAACTTAAGACTTAAAAGCCTTCTGAAGACACCCACCTGGTTAAACATAACCCACCACACCAAACAAATGGCTCACCAAGAGACAACATCCAACATGAATGTACAGACAACTTTCTCCTCATCAAGAAATAACTAAAATACTGAAAGGACTATACTGGGAAGAAATTATTTTCTTAAATATAGTTCTATAGTTGTAGCTCATAATGTGTTGTCATGTTTTATTTGTTTGAAGATAAATATAAAAAATGAAACCTTTAAGCTAAGAATGAGATTCCATAGGCTGCTGAGCTGGTAAACCAAATAAAGTTTCAAATAAGGTACAAACTTCTAAGCTTTGGGATTAGCCCCTTGTTTTTTCCATTTCCCAGATTTTCCCTCAATCAGCTCCAATGGAACCTCCAACCATTTTCTGTAACTGCCTTTAAATAACTGACCTGTTGAATGTAATGTATTAGAACAGAACACTTGCCCATCTACCTACTTAACTTAATAAACTACTGGAAACTTCAACAAGGTGTCTTTATTCCTCCCAAAGGGAGGGTAATAGAGAAAGAGTCTCCTAGATCTCCTAGCTAAAGTGATTTCATCTGGAATTATCCTTTATACTCTGTTTCTTGTTAACTCTGTCATGATCTGGGTCAAAGATGGGATACTAGACTTCTGAGCCCTCTGGATTACCTCTGTTTTCTGTTCATCCTTGGTACCTTCAAGGGGTTATCCACTTGAGAGAATCACGTTAAGGAGACTGCTAGTGATATAGAAATGGGCAACTTAAGACTTAAAAGCCTTCTGAAGACACCCACCTGGTTAAACATAACCCACCACACCAAACAAATGGCTCACCAAGAGACAACATCCAACATGAATGTACAGACAACTTTCTCCTCATCAAGAAATAACTAAAATACTGAAAGGACTATACTGGGAAGAAATTTACCTAAACAACAGTATTGAAAAAGCTGACTCCTAGGGGACTAAAGCTGTTCAAGAAACCCATGTGGAAAAATGTGGAGGAGGACTTAATCAGAGAATGGGACACAGTTTTAAGGGATGCTACACTCAAGCTGATTGGGATCCTCCTTAGGCATAACAAACCCAGCAGGATTCGACTATCAGCAGCATCTTAAACCTGGATAATTTATGCAAGAACAACCCTCATTCCACTTCTAGATTTTTAGCTCTTGAAAACAGAATCAGTGAATTTGAAGACCAAGTTTTATTTTATTTTTATTTTATTTATTTTACATTTGTTGACCGGGATGGTCCGACTGGATACATGTCCATTTTCAGCGGAGGCCCGGGGAGAAAAGCTCCAGATTGACAGTAAGTTACATACATGTTACATAGATACATATTGTTTCATTTAGTAATTAATGCATATGAGGAGAAGACATGAAATATATGTATTATAGAAAATATCTTAGGAATAGCAATCACAGACTGCAACAGATCTTTTTCTTCCCTAGGTTGTCCTTTTAGCAAAGATTAAAGGGCTTCCATTTATGGGCAGAAAAGTTCTCATGGAAATATGGGGTTAGGTCAATTGAGAATAAAGGTCTAAAGTTTTTATACTTGGATAGTCCTGAAGAAAAGTATGATCTTGGCTTACTGAAGAGGAGTTAATCTGGGTTTGAGCATTGGCAAAGCCAATGTGACTTAAAATGGTATTTTAGACTCTTTTTGAATTGGGTTAAGGAGGTAGTAAGAGTGAGGTTGAAAGGAAGGGAGTTCCATATTTTTCCAATGGTGTTGGCAAACAGTGTATCACCCCCTGAGTTATAGGATTTGACTGTTTGGACAAGTAGCCTGTTTGATGAGCATAGACAGCTGAGATTGGTGTAGGTTATAATTAAATTTTTCAGTGCAGGAGTGTTGTCAGGTTGTTTGAGAATTTTAAATGCTTCTATGAGTTGGTTCTGCTGGGGAAGGTTTGGTAATTCTAGCCAACCGAGGTTTCTTAGGTTAACACAGTGATAGGTTCTATAGGGCATGCCAGTTGCAAATCTGGCAATATGATTATAACAACATGAGAGTTTATTTAGGTCAGATTTGTTAAGTTTAGTAAGCATGGGGGAGGCAAATAGAAGGGTAGAGAGAAGATGTGAGCGGGCAATGGCCACTTTGGCAATTGGAGTTAGGAAAGATTTTATCCTATATAGTGACCCAAGTTTCTTGTTAATGGTTTTAAGGAGTTAAGGAGAAGAAACTGCAAAAAAACAACAGGTACTTAAGAGACACAGAGGAACCACAAACAACATCATTATTTTCAAATCATCTAATTCAAAATCACCTCCTAACACCCACCCAGCATGGCTTACGCCCTGGCCACAGTACCATAATTGCCCTACTATCCTTCCTAGAAATTGTCAATCAAGCAACAGACTCTGGACTCATTGTATCCACAGTACTGCTAGATCTTTCAAAAGCCTTTGACACCATCTCCCACACTCACCTTCTTCATCATCTGGCTAATCTCAATCTCTCCCCAAATACTCTTTCCTGGTTCTCCAGTTACCTATCTGACAGATCTCAAGCAGTCAAATGGAAGAACTCCTTCTCTTCCTTCTTGCTTACACCTACTGATGTTCCTCAGCGGTCCATCCTTGGACCCATGCTTTTCAACATCTTTATTAATAATCTTCACACCTTCATCCCTGACACCACAGTCATCCAATACACTGATGACTTTACCTTGGTCTGCTCTGCCCCAAACTTTCCTGAACTACTGACCAAAACCCAATTAGCCTTTACCACTACAGAGAACTAGATGCACCAAAACCACCTTTCTCTCAACTCCAATAAATCCAAAATACTAATTTTTCTCCCCTCCAAGGTTTCTTCTTTGGACAAAAACACTTTCAATGTCCTATGCCAAACTAACACTACCATTGAAGTGGTCCCCTCTGCAAAACTCCTTGGCATTACCATAGATGAACACCTCAAATTTGATCTTCACATACAACAAAACATAAAGAAAACCTACCAAAAGCTAGGTATGCTATATAGGAACAATCACTTTCTTTCCATCTCCACTAGGCATACCCTGGTAACTACCTACATCCTACCTTCCCTTTTATATGGTGCCCCTCTTTTAACCAATTTGTCTGTTACCAACACCTCTAAGCTTGAAGCTTGCTATAATAAGAACTCTAAATTTATAACCAAATCCAAAACATCAACTCACCACTGCCTCAGCCTTCACTCTCTGAACTGGTCAGAACTCCCTAACCACCTAGACTATCTACAACTAACCACCACTCACAAACTAATATTCTCCCCTGATAAATGCCAGCCTTAAAGGACATCCTTCCTCCATACATCCCTAACAGATCACTGAGATCAGAACACCAAAACCTAATCTCCATTCCTAAACCCAAACGACCCGCTGGCCAGCTTTTACTCTCCTTTTCTGTAGGTAAAAAATGGTACTCTCTGCCTCCTTCACTTAGGACTATACCCAACACTGAATCCTTCAAAACTCAACTTTTAAAAATGGAACTCTCTGCCTCCTTCACTTAGGACTACACCCAACACTGAATCCTTCAAAACTCAACTTTTAAAAATGGAACTCTCTGCCTCCTTCACTTAGGACTATACCCAACACTGAATCCTTCAAAACTCAACTTTTAAAAATGGAACTCTCTGCCTCCTTCACTTAGGACTATACCCAACACTGAATCCTTCAAAACTCAACGTTTAAAAATGGAACTCTCTGCCTCCTTCACTTAGGACTATACCCAACACTGAATCCTTCAAAACTCAACTTTTTCTTCACCTGTCTTCAAAATGGAAATGCTCCTGCTTTCACCCCACTTAAATTCTAGGGACTCCCCACTAAGCTCTCCTTACCCCCACTCCACTATACTCATACTTATTCTTATTTCTCAAAAGATCCAGAACTAGCAGACTTTAATTGACTCCAAGCATGTAAATATTGTTTCATCAAAAAAAAAAAAAAAAAACACTTTGTCATCAAGTTGTTAAACTGTCTCATAATGTAGATTACACTCTGCAGCACCCGAATGTATGAACCCTACTCTTGTATTTCACTTTGTAACCTTTATTTTCTATTTTGCAACCTATACTGTATGGTATTTCACTTTGCAACCTTTATTTGCATTTTGGAACCTATATTGTATTATACTGTTCATGGAGCTTTTCTCCCTGGGCTTCCACTGAAAATGGGCACTTCTTGGCCCAGTGGACTTCCCCGGTAATCAAACTGAAAATAAATAAATACATCTAGACATAATAAGGGAAACATTTTAGCAAGCAATGGAAGCATGACAAACCTGACCACTTCCCCAGACATGATACTGAAACACAAGGGAGCCTGGCCACACACATTGCTCAACACAGAAATGTGGACGAGACAATAGGCAGGATTTTTACCAGGGCCACCAGGAACCTGTACTCAACTTAGGTGCACTCAGCACCAACACAAGGCAACAAGACATGAGGAAAATACCACAGAGGGAAACACCCACCAATCAAAATCACCAGATCCCAACAGGCAGGTACACATTGGAGCAGCCTTTCACCTGGACCCAGAGGTCTTCACAGGGGCACCAGCAACAGAGGAATGGGTCCTGGAAAGTAACCAGGCATCTGAGGGATTTGGAGAGACTGACAACTGACACAACAGAAGGAACCCACCAGAAACAGCAACACAAAAGGACTTAGATCTGAAACCACATGACAAAACCACTGACTCAGTTGAAGCAAGAAATCTTAGCTAAGGGTCTGACTTTTAAACATTTTAACAGAAGTAACTTGATTGAACCAGTTGTGTAATAAAGTTTTCTGTTCATTTATCAATGGCTGAATTCTTCATTCCGAACAACTTTTTATTGGAAAAACTTTTAATTTCAGGTGAGCAGACACAACACAAAACATGAAGAAAAAATAATAAGATACAAAATACACAAAGAAAACTGTGTACAATCCTTTCTTAACAAACATTGTGAAATTTATAGACCTGAACAATGAATTCTTAATTAAATGACAGTAACTCTCCCTGTATAGTTCTGTAAAGAGTGACATGTAATCAGTATATAATGAAACTTCAATTCTATGTAGATTTCTATAGAGTACTACTAACATCCTACAGCAACTGCTCAGGCTAACAGGCAAAATTCATAAGAAACAACAGTGTACTACATACATGAAGTAACTCCGAAACAGTTAAGGACATTGACGGAGAAAATGTATACAACACTAATGCATATTTGTTCAAATAAAGATTTGGAGAATTTTTCACTTCATTCTATAAGACTGGACCTAGTGTGACTTGTAAACACTATACAGAGGGGTACAGTCAACTGCCTTGCAGTTGAATTCATTAGTAACTATAGACTTTATTTAAACCAGTTACGATTTACCTAAATGACATCTGCTTCCATTCCAAATCTCATGAAATTAAATAGACATTGTCTTGCAGGATGATGTATTCCAGGCCTATTAGTGTGCTTTGTATATGTAAAACCTGCTCACTGCTTAACTCCTGAGAACTGAGGCCTTGTATGCTCTCTGCAGCTATGTTGCAGGATGTTATTGTCTTTTTTCTCAGAAAAAAAGGCACAGCAGTATATTGTTCTCTCTACTGTGCACAATTAATAAAACAAACTCTTTCATGGGGATTCAATAAAGCTTACATAATAAGTTTTACCATGTGCACTTCACTGCATGATACCCACACGTGTGCAAAATCTTTTAGATTCAGTTAACTCTGCTTAGCAGCACTGCAGCACATACACACACACACACACACACACACACACACACACACACACACACACACACACACACACACACACACACAAATACAGAAACTTTTGTGGCATGCAAATTACAACATAAGCAGATGCATTTCATGCTAATGAAGCAAATCAACAGGGTGGAGTGATTCAGCAACTTGTAAAGTAACCGTGTAACCTTTGTGTCTGTGTTGGCCGTGTATTCAAAAACTTTATCAATACAGCCATGGAAAGGAGTCTAAATGGAAACAAGAGCAAGTAAAAGTTCTTACATTTGTACAGCACTTCCATTAACATGTAAAAAACACATATTGTAGCCTAATTACATGGGGTGGATGGTAGAAAATTTGTCTAACAATCATAATAATTCCTTTTAAGTGCCATGACATAAATGCAGCTTGGCTCCCCCCACCCTCAAATGAAGAAGTAATGCAGGCTGCTAAAATGTGTATACCTTCATGAAAAAGAGTATTATACTATAATGTATACATATGCAGGATGTAGATGATGGTTTACAGTATTTCTCTGTTACTGCATAGGGCTTCCATGGAGTCACTGACAACACACTCACTAAATGTGCAGATTCCGGGCTGTTAACACAGTGAAGATGTAAATGAGGTCAATACTCATTAGAATTCCTGAATCTCAAATAAGAGTAACTGTGTAGGAGCGTTCACTTCATGTAGGCACTTCCACAGTGTTTGTGCTGAATGCATGGCAACAGTGAATGTTACATCAGGGAGATGTGTCAGTTTACACTTGCAGAGGTGAACTTGTAGGGCTGTGAAGGGTGAAAGTGCATGTAAGCAGTGCACAATTCCCAAGTTTTGTGTCATCCTCTTTATTGCTCATTAAAATGTATAGGATCTATCTGCATTAATTTAAAATTAATTTTTTTAATTTTCATCCTTGTTTGCTCAATGCGGCACTTAGGACAACCACGAGAAACAGAAGAATGAATGCTAAGTTTCTTTGAATTGCTATGTAGCTATTCTTGTAGCAGCAAATGTATGTGCAAGGGCTGGAATATAGATGGCCCTGGGTTTGATTCCAGGGTGTGCAACCTTTCCTTCACTTTTTATGGTCCATGTTTGTGCGATATCCCAAGACTGGAGGACATATCAATTTTGCCTCTGCTTATCTTATTTATGAGAAAGTGCACAGAGGTGTGTGGAGATGCACATAGCTGTGCATAGAGCATTAATAAGCAATCAACAGGTGTGTTTAATAGATGCTATTTATAGCATAAGCAGGTGAATTGCATGCTAATCAACCAATCCAACACAATGGAGCTATTCAATGATGTTTAAAGTATACATATAGCCTCCATCTTGTTTTTTCCTTTATCCTTTAATACCACTGGAGTAGAGACAAGGAAATTTTAGCTGACACAATGCTAGGGGCTGCTGCAGCTATTATACATCTGCATGTGCTAGAGGCTGAAGCCAATGCTGCTGGTGCTGTCAACAATAGGCCTAGGCCGAGAAAGACTTCAGGTTCTGTGTTTTGTATGTTTTTTTCATAACATTTAATTTACAATGACTGGGAACAACGGAAAAATAACCTCGAAGGCTTGTGGAACTGTGTCAGTTATTGTGTATTTGGATTTGTGGGACATTTTTTTCTTGATACTTGTTTGGACTTCAGGTACTGTGCTCTTTATGGTTTTTTCATAACATTTAATTTACAACGACTGGGAACAACAGCAAAGATTACCTCGAAGGCTTGTGGAACTGTGTCAATTACTGTGTATTTGGAGTTTTATTTTTATTCTACAATTGTCGGAAGTCCATACAGTGGCTTTTGGTTCATATATTCTATCAGGTCGACGGTCGTTTTTTGGACTATTATATACAATTTTTGGCTAACACTTTTGAGCAAATGTTTTGATTTATATACCAGTTTGTGGTTACTAGCTGATTTTGATGCCACAGTTATTATTTAAAACCAACATATAACAGCTAATATCATTAATGTGTTTTTGTTTCAATACAAACAGGGGCCAGATGTTTATTGGATGTTTTTTTCTATTAGACAGTATACTGGCTAAGGTTTGGTATTACAATTTATAATATGTACATTCATATATGGAATCATTGGCAACACAGGGTATGTTGTATATAGGATTGAATCATATTTATTACCAAGCTCTCTTTTATACACACACACGTTAGACCACTTACAGTAGGTCTAGGTAATGATGGAAATGTGTCCTGTTTATGGTATTATGTGTTTTTGAATAAACACACATTTTTTGAGGTATTACTACTAGGTATGATGACGGGGTTTATTGGATCACCACAGATAGTATTAATATTTTGATTTGGATCTGTTGCAGGTATGTACTTTTGGGTGTCTCCTATGTTGGTTTTTCTACAACCTTTTACCACAATAATATTATTATATATTGATGTGTATCATTATATTTTCTTAGGGTGGCATATGGTGGACAATTAAAGAAATGAACATTTTATTTCTTGGAATATATGGCAGAGACGAAGGTCGGCTATTATTATAAGAACATCAATAACATATTATCATTAATAAACCTTCCAAGGAATTTAAAAATTTTTTTGTCTTTTAATGTGAAATATGGCAACTATAGATGGTGACTATTTTTCACTAAGGACAATTTGACTTTTGAGTGGAACAATTTCCACTGAATAGTTGAGACGAAGGTCGACTAATTTGTATATTAGGTATACTAAATGCAATCATATTTATGCACTCTTTGCTTACAATTTTTTTGTCTAATTCTATGTTTTACCTGTGCCATTACTGTAAGAAAATATATTTAGTTAAGGTTATAAGTTTTTGTTGGACAATTGCCTAAAGTTTATTTTGGTATTGTGTTGTGGTACCTTCTTAGGGACACTCTTAGTACATTATTACATTATTTTTGGACATAGTTTGTTACATGTACCACTTGATTTAGACATCTGTGGTTAGTTTGGTGGCCCTGTGACCATACAAATGTTTTATAAACATAATCAGTTCAATATATAGTCAGTTTCAATAATTATTATTAGAGTGACTATAGTCATGGATTTAGGTGACATTTTACAGGGGCTTTCGGCCGATAAAGATAATTTAGAAGCTTTTGGTCTGAATAACAATACAGGACACAATTCCAACATTCAATCAATGGATGGTCAACAAAAATGTGGTATCATTTTTTCCAAACTTAATAGACACATGAAAAGCCTACGCTCAAATGTTTGGCATTTGAAACTTTTTAAGGCCTACAAGATCAAAGACATTACACCAAGGGGATTGAGGGTTCGTTTACAACCTCTAGTGGCTAACATAGATGGTGAACTATCCAGAGAATGGGCAGAGGCTCAGCATCAGTCTTCGATGCATTTTGTTGACTGTTTATCTAGATACTATGATAGAATTATACAAAGTCAACTACTAGAGATTCAAACCCTGTGTGGTGAGGTTGAACAATTTACTAAAGAGGGCTTTTACCAACAACATATTTCTGATCTTGCCAAGGATTTAGCTCTATTGGAACAACAATTAATGAAACGCAAAATCCATAAGTTCAACAGGGATCTTATGGGTTATGAGAAAGGCAAAACCTTTGTTACCCACAAGACAGTTAGATTTAATGATTACACAAATACTCACAATACTAGCAGAAAACGACCCAGGTCCATTTTAAGACATAAAAAGGTGACATCTGATGCCACTTCTGAGGAGGACACTTCCTCTGCCACCGATGGTGAGGTTCCCTCATGCCAGGCGTCCCCAGCTGCCAAAAGGAAACAACCACCCCCTTTAGATCTAAGGGTAGGAGGAGGGGGGGCAGAAAGCACAGACCTAAATTTGGGAACTCCAACCTTACAATGTCTGTTGCAACAGATGGTCAAATAATTGATAATATTTTCAACATCTCTTCTTTTGATCTTTCTCCTGCACATATAAGATTATTAAATAAAGGGTTGAATTTTGTTCCTAGTGCACCGGTCTCTGAGAATCATTTATTACAGGATGTAAATGATTTTTGTAGATTACTTAACCTCAAGTTATTTTTTGCAGACTCTGGTACCACTCAAAGATCAACTGACTTTAGATTTGGTAACTCCGCATTTATTCCGCCTATGAATAAACATGTCTTGATATTTAGAGATTGTGTAATGAAGGATCTGCATACTTTTATTCTGTACGAGTCCACATTAATAATCTTACTACAGCTGAAAGGAAAGCTTTGTCTGAACTTAAGGATAATCATGATATAGTCATCACTATGGCCGACAAAGGGGGTGCCATTGTAGTTATGGATCATACAACATATACAGAGGAAGCCTTACGCCAATTATCAGATTCCAGCTTTTATATGGAAATGAGTATTGATCCCACTCCCATTTTTAAGGGGGAAGTGGACTCTTTTCTAGATCTGGCAGAAGAACAAGGTATTATAAGTGAACAGGTAGCTAAACAACTTAAGGTGGATGAACCAACTCCACAATATTTATATTTGCTACCCAAAGTACATAAGGATCCCCTTCATCCCCCTGGTAGACCGATTGTGTCGGGTAGAGGGTCTTTAATGGAGCCTTTGTCAGCTTTTCTTACACATTATTTACAACCACTACTGAAACAAATTAGATCTCGTATAAAAAATACTACGGATTTTTTTAACATCATTGAAGATTCCCAACTGGAACCTAATTGGTGGCTTTGTACATTGGATGTGGCATCCCTATACACCAGTATTACTCATGATGTGGGGATTCTTGCTGTTTCATATTGGCTATACAAATCAGACTTATACTCTACAGGCTTCAATAACTTTTTGATCAAATTGACAGAAATTGTGTTACGTAAAAACATCTTCTACTTTAAAGGGAAAGCATATTGGCAAATCAAGGGCACGGTTATGGGGGCATCATTTGCAGAAAAGACAAACGACAGTTGAATAAAACACCTTTATAAAACACAGAGCTTTCGGGACACACCCTTCCTCAATGATTAACATAAGGTTCATTAAAAAATTCACTTAAATACACCCAAAAAGACATCACATGACCCGCAGCCAGGATCATATGACCAAAAATTCAATTTAAAAGGTCAATATTTAATACATATAAAAGTACATATAAATACATATGAAACATGAAAATTCTTATATAGAAATGAAAATATAAGCATCATCTTTACTTCAATTTTGTTTGTTGTATTTTAATCAATATTGGTTTTAAAGAAACAGCTGTGTTCAAACCTGGATATACATCAGCCATAAGACGTATTATCCATTCATATTCCTTTGTTTCTAACAGATTATTTATATCCCCACCTCTAAAAGGTTTCTGTACCATATCTAAAACTCTAAACTTAAACTTATGGTTCTCACCTAGTGTCCTAATGTGTTTACCCAGGGCATTATTTTCACATCCTCTCCTGATTTCTGACTTATGTTCTATAATACGGTCTTTCAGTTTACGTGTTGTTTTCCCGACATAGAAACAAGTACAGGCAACACATGTTGCTAGGTATACCACATTATTAGATATACACGTTGCCAAATCATGAAATACAAATATTCTTTTGGATACTGGATGTTGGAACATACTATTAGAACCCAGATCCATACTATTAGAAGAAATTATATCATTGCAACAACTGCAATTATGACAACAAAAGGTACCAGTTTTAGCCCCTATAGACTGCTTAATAGTATTGATGTTAAAATCTTTATAACATAACAAACTTTTTAAAGATCTTTTGTTCCTATACGCAAAAGATGGTCTCATGCCTACCAATGCAGCAATGTCATCCTGTGCAAGAAGTACTTTCCAATATTTACTTATAATATTCTTAACTATATGTGATCTAGAAGTATAAGAGGTAATAAACCTTAATTTCTCATCTTTAGATGTAATAGATGATGGGGTATCATCAAAATTGCAACTGAAGGTAGGCTTATAAAGTGAGCTCCTGTTGGTTTCTATTTCCTTCCTTATATCAGTTAACAATGATTTAGAATATCCACTCTCAATAAATTCCTTGTACGTTTCATCCATCTGTTTCAAAAAAATCATTTCAGTAGTATTCATTCTACTTACACGCATAAGTTGTGCTTTTACAATACCCTGAAACACATGAGAAGCATGCATACTAGATGCATGTAAGTATCTACCACAAGATACCTCTTTTTTATGTATTGAGGTTATTATATTATCACCTTCTATTGTTAAGTTAACATCTAAAAAATTTATATTAACGTTAGAACATTCCATTTTGAATCTTAAAAAATTAGTAGTATCATTAAGATGGTCAACAAATTCTGTGAGTTCAGTCAAGGAACCTCTCCATACAAAAAAACAATCGTCCACAAATCTCTGGTAAAACCTAACTTTCTCATTTATATATTTCGCCCCATCAAAAATATGTATTCTCTCCCATTCATGCAACACTAAGTTAGCATAGGTATTTGCTATGGGAGTACCCATTGCTATGCCTGTTAACTGCAAGTAGTATTCTTCATTGAAAATAAACACATTATTACGTAAAACCACATCAAGCAACATACATATGTTCTCAATATGCCTAGTTGTAAAATTTGAACAACGTGTTAAGAATTGACGTATGGAGTCAAGGCCTAAGTCATTCGGGATAACAGTAAATAAAGAAGTTATATCCATAACTACCAGATATATAGGCCCATAGGTTATATCAAAGTTAGTAGCTTTCATGTGCCAACACTTCAATTTTTTCAAGAAGTCAACTGAATCTCTCAAAACGGCATGGCAATGGCACAACAAGGGACCCAATTGCTTTTGCAAATATAGAGAAATAGGCTCAGTAGCCCAGCCATTGCCAGAGACTATTGGTCTCATTGGTGGATTGTCTCTAGATTTATGGACTTTGGGTATGCCATATAATTGAGGTATGACCGGACATGACACCGTAAAAAAATGAAATAAATCTATTGAAATATCACAAGATAATTGCAAATCATAAACACACATGTTTATGTAAGATATACATTTCTTTACTTCTGAGTATGATATATTTTTAAATGCTGTAACATCCTTCAACAAACTCAAAACAGAATCAAAATACTTGTGTTTGTCCATAATCACAACCATGCCACCCTTATCTGCTTGTTTAATTATAATATTAGAGTTATTTTTCAAGTCATTTAAAGCCAGGAACTCTAAATATGTAAGGTTGAAATTCTTAACATTATTCTTGTTAGTAAAGGCCTGTCTCAACTCATATTCACATAAATCATTAAAGGCAGTCAAAATTGGTATATTATTAGGTATAAAAGTGCTTCGTCGTTTACAGGTATTCATTTCATGTGATTCACTTTTAAAAATCAATTTCAAACTTACAGATCTGGTAAACATTTTCAAATCAGTAAGGACATTTACAATATCATCCCCACAAGTAGGAATGAACCCCAGTCCTTTTTTCAACACAGAACAGTGTTCAGAAGTTAGCTTAATGGAAGATAGATTCAATATACCTGCCTTTATCTCTTGGCTAATTTCACTTGTTTTAAAGGACTTGAATTCTTTCTCTTGTTGTCCATATTTGTCAATGGAAACGCTCTCGTTGTCGCCCTCCCTCTGGATCTAGACCTAGATCCAGTAACACGCTCCTTCACTCGTTCTGCCTGCTGCAACTGAAAAGGCTTATTAAAAAAGCTCAAAGTACTTTGATTCAACTTTCTTATACCTTCAGCAGCATTTGAGTCGTTCTCTGTAGTTAGTCCATTTGCAGACGCGTTTTCAGGTCTGCTGTCTCTCACACATCTTTCTGGCACATCCTCGGACACGGAGGCATGCGCCGTTCGTATGATGTCATCACGACGATTTTCAGAGTGCTCCATATGAGCGCCAGTATTTAAAGTGGCAGTACTCTTCTCACAGAACACATCCAAAGTATCAAGCATATTCGCAGACTTCTTGGAATTTGTGCCACCAGATTTATGTGTAGAATTCACAAAAGATTCATTCTTAGGCCAGGAGAAGATATTACCACATTGAAAGTCCTTTATGTCTCTGATTAATTTTCGTTTTTTAACTGCTTCCAGTCTATCATCTAAAGCTGATAGTCTATCTATCATGGATTGGTAGGATGAAAGCATATTCTCAAAACAAGGCAAAGCAAACAAATCATCTTCCATAGAAATTATCTCATTTTTTAATTCAAGTTCTATGCCCTGGAAGTGATTGTTCATTAAGACCATGTAATCATGGCTTAATTTAAGATTTAAACACTGCCATTGCTTAAGTAAGTCAGGGTAGGTGTTGCCGTAGGAGGGCATTTTTAATACCCTGAGTCCACGAGGCACCACGCCTTTCTCAATATAAGCAGAAAAACTGAAACGTTGCCACTGAAGGCGTTTATATGCACCCACCTTCCTTTCCAAAGTTTGTAACTTGCGTTCATACTCTATTAAATCCACATTTGGTGTAGACATTGCTTTGTCACCAGCAGGTAATACTTCAGGAAAAACCTGTAATAAAGGATTCACCTCTCTTTCAAACTGGAACTTTAAACGATTTAGAGATTCCATTAGGCTGCAGTAGGCTTAGACAAAATCCAACTATCCAAGCAGCAAGTAATAACACAAACAACAGCTGTTCAGCACACAATGTTCAGAAAAACGAAAAGACAAACGACAGTTGAATAAAACACCTTTATAAAACACAGAGCTTTCGGGACACACCCTTCCTCAATGATTAACATAAGGTTCATTTTGATGAATACATATTTTTGATGGGGCGAAATATATAAATGAGAAAGTTAGGTTTTACCAGAGATTTGTGGACGATTGTTTTTTTGTATGGAGAGGTTCCTTGACTGAACTCACAGAATTTGTTGACCATCTTAATGATACTACTAATTTTTTAAGATTCAAAATGGAATGTTCTAACGTTAATATAAATTTTTTAGATGTTAACTTAACAATAGAAGGTGATAATATAATAACCTCAATACATAAAAAAGAGGTATCTTGTGGTAGATACTTACATGCATCTAGTATGCATGCTTCTCATGTGTTCCAGGGTATTGTAAAAGCACAACTTATGCGTAAGTAGAATGAATACTACTGAAATGATTTTTTGAAACAGATGGATGAAACGCATAAGGAATTTATTGAGAGTGGATATTCTAAATCATTGTTAACTGATATAAGGAAGGAAATAGAAACCAACAGGAGCTCACTTTATAAGCCTACCTTCAGTTGCAATTTTGATGATACCCCATCATCTATTACATCTAAAGATGAGAAATTAAGGTTTATTACCTCTTATACTTCTAGATCACATATAGTTAAGAATATTATAAGTAAATATTGGAAAGTACTTCTTGCACAGGATGACATTGCTGCATTGGTAGGCATGAGACCATCTTTGCGTATAGGAACAAAAGATCTTTAAAAGTTTGTTATGTTATAAAGATTTTAACATCAATACTATTAAGCAGTCTATAGGGGCTAAAACTGGTACCTTTTGTTGTCATAATTGCAGTTGTTGCAATGATATAATTTCTTCTAATAGTATGGATCTGGGTTCTAATAGTATGTTCCAACATCCAGTATCCAAAAGAATATTTGTATTTCATGATTTGGCAACGTGTATATCTAATAATGTGGTATACCTAGCAACATGTGTTGCCTGTACTTGTATCTATGTCGGAAAACAACACGTAAACTGAAAGACCGTATTATAGAACATAAGTCAGAAATCAGGAGAGGATGTGAAAATAATGCCCTGGGTAAACACATTAGGACACTAGGTGAGAACCATAAGTTTAAGTTTAGAGTTTTAGATATGGTACAGAAACCTTTTAGAGGTGGGGATATAAATAATCTGTTAGAAACAAAGGAATATGAATGGATAATACGTCTTATGGCTGATGTATATCCAGGTTTGAACACAGCTGTTTCTTTAAAACCAATATTGATTAAAATACAACAAACAAAATTGAAGTAAAGATGATGCTTATATTTTCATTTCTATATAAGAATTTTCATGTTTCATATGTATTTATATGTACTTTTATATGTATTAAATATTGACCTTTTAAATTGAATTTTTGGTCATATGATCCTGGCTGCGGGTCATGTGATGTCTTTTTGGGTGTATTTAAGTGAATTTTTTAATGAACCTTATGTTAATCATTGAGGAAGGGTGTGTCCCGAAAGCTCTGTGTTTTATAAAGGTGTTTTATTCAACTGTCGTTTGTCTTTTCTGAACATTGTGTGCTGAACAGCTGTTGTTTGTGGCATCATTTGCACCCATATATGCAGATCTTTTTATGGGATATTATGAAGCAACATTCATATATGATGTCCAGCGTAATACACATATTCAGGATCTGGATATCTGGCACAGATATCTAGATGACTGTTGGATGGTGTGGCGTGGAGAATTGGACCAGTTGTCTGAGTTTGTAACATATTTGAATAACAACTCTTTTGGTATTAAATTTACTGCTAACATCGAGTATGATAAGATCGTCTTTTTAGACGTAGTAGTTACTAGACTTTCAGACAACACTTTAGCTACTTCGGTTCATCGCAAATTTCCTGAATATAATACACTATTACATGCTCATAGTTCCCACCCACGCCACATCATCCGCAACATCCCAAACTCTCAGTTCATGCGGATTAGACACATCTGCTCCTCTGAACATGATTATGCTACTTGCAGTCTTGATTTGTCACAAAGATTTATTAATTGTGGTTACAATCAACACAATCTTTCTGATATTATGGATGAAACCAACAGGTTGACACGTACAGGTCTATTAGAATATAAATCAAAGGATAGGGTATCTTCTGAACAAGTTTTTGATCAATCCTTGAGGTTAGTAACTACCTATGGGACCAACACTGACAAGTTTAGAGACATTATCAATCAACATTGGGACATTTTGTTATCACATGACTTTTTGAATAACATCTTACCCAAACAATGTTCATTTTCTTATCGTAGAGGACGGAACATCAATTCATACCTTACCCACTATAAGAGATATATTCCCAACATTCCACATCAAACAACTCTATTTGCGGACATACTAGTGGGCTGCTTCCCATGTGGCCATTGCACTGCTTGTCAACATCTATCCAAAACAACTGAGTTTACAAGCAAGAACACTTCTCAAGTGTTCAACATTAGAATTTTTGCTAATTGCAGCTCAGACTGGGTGGTCTATTTATCAACGTGCACTTGCTCTGCCTTTTATATTGGCCAGACATCCAGGCCTGTAAAATTTAGAATAGGGGAGCACATGAGTGCTATTAGGAATAAACGTTTAACCAATGCACTGTATAAACACGTTATTGATCACCCATCTGCTGTATTTAAATTTGTTATTATTGATAGGATAACATTACATAGAAATTTCAAAGCAGGTTGGCACAGGAAACTTAACCATATGGAGAACATGTGGATTATTAAATTGGGTGGCCTGTTCAGGCCTGGATTAAATGAATCAGAATAATACAGTAAAAGGTATAGTTTATTTTATTTTTGTAATTTTTATTTTTGCATCTTGGAAGTGAGAGATTGTAATATATTTATCATTACACATCATGCATATTCATAAGCATTCAGCAAGTATCACTTGCATCTTTATTTATATACATATTTTCAATATTTTATTTTGATATAATAGAAACAAATATTTACTAGACAATCCATTTCAGTGGTTGTCATGTTTTATATTATGATTGTTTTACATACAGCAGTTATTTCATATAATGTTTCAGATACATGTTATCTTATTATGACATGTATTTGGTGATATGGGGTGTATGTCCCTTTAAGGGCTGGACTATATATATATATACACACAGGTGGATATAGCGGAGACTTTTTTCAATCAAATTTTTGTAGCATTGATAAAGGCTGTTTTAAGCCGAAACCGGTTTGCTTTTGCTTTTGTAATGGCTTACAACCATTACTTTTAGATTTTATGGTTTGGAAATAAAATACTGTGCAATCTTCTACGTGCTGGTCCAATTTTGTTGTTCTACTAGGCCGAGAAAGAGAAAAATGTTCAGGCCCAGGATAACTTTCCAGGTGCTACGTGAGCTAGAGATTGTAGAGCACTACAAGGTGGACAGGGACATACTACAAGAACTGTGTGAGCTTTGCCACTCTCAACTCAGAGCCAGAGGCTACTGAGGGGAACCCATCACAGTGGAAGCTAAGGTATGTGTAACTTAGAATATTAGCTACTGGTACTTTTCACATACTGACTGTGGACCTGATGGGTAGGTCACAGGTATCAGGCTCCAAGATCCTCCACCAATTTCTGAATGCTATGCTTATACATGCTAGTGAGCCCATATTTTTTCCCTGTAGTTCTGAAGAGAGGGCCAGCAATATGCAACTGTTTCACCATGTATCACACTACCCTGAAGTGCTGAGTGCCACAGACTGCACTCATGTACACATTAAGGCACCACCTGGTGAGCAGAGTAGAATCCTGTTAAGTGGTCTAGACTGTTTGTAGGCTTCTGAGCCCCCAAGCCCTTCTATGTTGGAGGGAAGCCTTCTAGCTTAGTTTTGTTTCTTATAACTAGCCAGTTTTCTAGTTTCAGCACTCAAATCTGTTTCTTTGAACTCAGCACTTGTTCAGAACTCATTGTAAGCACTACATAAGCTGCAAATTACTACAGCATTCAACTTTCCTCACTTGTCTAGTGGAAAGCATTTTTTAGTACTTAATAAATAAGCACTTATCCAGGCATGTCTAAGGGTCAGCTCCCAGTGATTTCTCCTGTCTACCTGATGAATCTGGACATCTTGGGGCAATGCAGCAATTGCCTCATGTACACAGACAAACCTCTCCTCCTACCACCCAACACTACAACCTGTGAGAGATGCACTTATATAGCCAAACTGGAAGCAAAGGTCTCTTCACCCAAGACTGGACTAGACAGTCAAGAGGAGAAGGTAAACACTTGCACCACACCACACTCATCACATAGTCCCTCAAAACTCACACCATCAAAACACACACATAGAAACACAAAACACACACCTACATTCACGAAGGCTCTCAATAAAAACCTGCCCAAGCATCAGGGACATCCAAAGCATAAACGCAAGTAAACTCCACCCCCCCAACACAACCCGAATGACACATAGCCCACAAACTCAGTGTGCCACTCAACCACAGCCCATAAGGCATAACAACGTACCCAACACTCTAGTCATAGGTGACTCTATAGTCAGGCACACTGATGTTCCACTCACTAGACTAAACAAGGAGAAAGTTGCTGTCAGCTGCCTGTCAGGTGCCAGGATCTGCCACATAATGCATGCACTCAAGTCACTCCACAATAAGTACAAATATGACACTGTCATTGTCCATGTTGGTGTGAATGACCTGAGATGTACTTCACTGGACTACATGAAAAGAGACATGGAGGAGCTCTCCGATCTTGTATCCCAAGCAGGTATGACCCTAACCCTGAGTAGCATCCTGCCATCACCCAGAATGATACCACAGTACAAGGACAAAATGATTGACTTCAACAATTGGCTAAGCTTCTGGTGTCATTCTAAGGGGATCCAGTATTTGTCTGCCTGGGACGACATGATCGACAGTCCACGATGCTTTGCCAGAGATGGCCTGCACCTGTCGCCCTTAGGATTCTGGATACTGACTAAGGCTCTTGCAACCCCTATAGTGCCTTTTTTAGGCAAGGTTCAAATGACAAATTCACCACCGTAACAGGTACAAGCAAGCAAAATCTGAGGGTAATGCTACTCAATGCTAGAAGTCTAAACCTCAAAATGCACTCACTCGAGGCACTCCTTAAAATGGAGAACATTGACATCTGTGCAGCGACAGAGACATGGTTCAAAGCTCCAGAGAGCACCCCTGCATTACCAGGCTTCAATTCATACCACACCTTTCAGCCACCTAACCCAGAAAGAAGCACTAAAGGCAGAGGCATGTCCATATTCATTAAGGATATCCACACCTCCAGGCTAGTTGCACAGCATAATGCATCTGAGATTATCCAAGTGCAACTAACTCTGGGCAAGACCGCAATCCAAATTGTAGCTTGCTACAGACCCCCCACCATGCCCCAGGATTCACACTCCTCATTTCTTGATACACTGGAAAGTATTAGGGTACAACCCAACACCCTAATAATGGGCGATTTCAACTACCCCACCATTAACTGGGAAAACTACTCATGTACCAACTCTTTTGCTCAACGTTTTCTAGAATTCATAAATTCCATTGCCTTGGATCAAATTATTCACACCCCCATCAGGGGCAGCAATATCCTAGACCTGGTCATTACCAACATGGGAAATCGGTGTTCCACACCAGAGGTCAATTCCTCGTTGGTCAGATCCGACCACAAGCTAATCAGCCTAGACATCCATATCCCACCCCCAGCCCCAATTAGGTAAACCATCATAAAAAACTTCTCCAAAGCCAACTTCACACTTCTTAAGACAGAAGTGGCAAACTTCATGACACCCATGCAGACGGACAATAGAGGTGCGACTGCCGAATCCTACACAAATGCACTTTATAAGCACTTACACGAGTGCATGGATCATGCTATCCCTAATAGAACCAAGATGTTATCCTCCAAAAAAAGGAAGCCAATCTGGTGATCCTCTGCCATAAACAAACTCTATAACAGAAAAAAGAAACTGTTGCAAAAAAGAGTAAAATCCCATGACTGGAGGAACTCCATGGTCAACCTCAGTAAGAAGCTGAGATCCCTTATAAAATCCTCCAAAGCTAGTTACGAAAACAAAATTGCCACTGACTCTAAAGACAACCACAAAGCATTCTATAGCTATGTCAAGAATCTAAATGGGAACACTCAGATTTGCTCTGAGTTACAGCACAATGGCACTAAATATACAGAACCAACTGATATTGCCAACATCCTAGCAGATAGGTTCAGTGCTAACTTTACCCCCCCCCCTCACCCCCAGAGGGACCATCTCTATACCGGAAGAATGCAAAGTTCCTATAATCACGGCTGCACAGGTAAAAAACACACTCTCCAAAGCAAAGAACACAGCATCCATGGGACCTGACAATATCCCAGGCTGCGTTCTATATGAACTACAGAATGAACTGGCACCCTACCTAAGTACCATGTTCAATCATAGCCTCATCTCAGGCTTTGTACCCACTGAATGGCACACCACAATGGTTATCCCACTCCACAAAGGGGGAGCCATGATAGACCCCGGGAACTACCGCCCCATTAGCCTGACGAGCCTGGTCTGCAAGGCCATGGAACATATCATCATGGAACTCATAAACAAAGACGTTGGTAATCTCCAAACTCTGGATCCTACCCAGTTTGGATTTGTAAAAAGCAGATCATGTCTCCTAAACCTAATTGACTTCTTTGAAGCAGTCACCAAAGCCATAGATGAGGGTAAAATTGTTCACACAGCTTATCTAGATCTCGCCAAGGCTTTCAAAACCATCCCCCACTCTGGAATTATAGATAAGCTCACTAAACTAGGTATAAATCCCTATGTCACAAGATGGGTTGCCAACTGGCTCATGGACAGAACCCACACTGTGAAAGTAGCGGATTCCAAATCCAACATCAGACCAGTGACAAGTGGAGTACCACAGGGTTCAGTCTGGGGTCCTCTCCTATTCGGTATCTACTTCTCTGAAGTGCAGGCCAACACAGAAGGTCTTTGGCTAACAAAGTTTGCAGATGACTGCAACTAGGAGCCATAATTGAAACTCCTAATGATGTGGACAAACTACAAAAGGGCCTCACTGAAACAGATATCTGGTGTCAAAGCCATGGCCTGAAACTCAATGCCAAAAAGTGTATTGTCATCCCCTTTGGTAAAAACTCTGTACCCATGAACTACCCCATAGCTTTAGTCTACTTAATGCCGAAAATGTGATAAGAGACCTTGGGACACAGGTGGACAGTAGTCTCTCCTTTGATAATCATATCACCACAGTGGTCAGGAAATCCTTCTACGTCACTCATTTCATCACAACAGGATTCTCATCCAGAAAAAAAGAGGTCATTGTTCCCCTCTACTCATCACTCATTAGACCCATTATAGAGTACAACACCACTTTTGGTATGTACCTCACAAGACATCTACAACAACTGGAAAGACCACAAAAATACCTCACAAAGAGGATTACTGGCCTCAAACAGATGCCGTATGCAGACCGTCTAAAAAAACTACAGCTTTACTCCATCACATATCGCCTACTCAAGGGCGATCTCTGCCTAACATACAAAGCTATGTCAAACCCAGAGCTGTTGGACATGCTCCACTTAAAGAAATCCCAATCCCTCCAAGCTACATGCTCTAGGGACCTAAACCTTGTCACCACAATAAACAGAACATGCTGGAGGGATAGATTCCTGTCCCAGAGACTTCCCATACTCTGGAACAGACTACCTGTCTATGTCAAACAGAGCTCCTCATTAGCACTCTTTAAGAAAAATCTTGATGATTGGATGGGAAATGGGAAATTCACCCCGGTGATCACTTCTGTGGCTCTGCTCGACAGGGGCACAGGAAAATAAATTTCTTGGGTGGCGAAGGCCAGGGTACATTTTTTGGCTAGGCTTGTATAGGCCCCAGGGCCGATAGCCTAGTACCTACCTATAAACCTATGAACCTATGAACATTAATAGCAAGGGATAACACTACATCAACTGCCAAATTGTGTGTAATGCCCAGGGAATTATCCTGAATGTGTGTGCTGGCAACCCTGGCAGCTATCATGACTCCCATATCTGACACACATCAAAGCTATACCATATGTTTGCTAGGGGGGATGTCCCACATGGCCATTTACTGGGGGATGCTGGTTATGCCCTGGAACTGTGGCTGGTGACACACATCAGAAGTTCACACACACCAATGGAAGTACTCCATAATTAGACACACGTTCAAACTAGAAACATCACAGAGTGTGTATTTGGGCTTCTGAAATCATGGTTTCAGTGCCTAGATATATCTGGTGGAGCCTTGCAGTATAATCCATGCTCAAATACAAAGATTTTCACAGTATGTGCTATGCTCCACAATCTGATCCTGTGGAAACAGCTGCAGCAGGATCAGCAAGGGGAAGGAACACACATACCCCACAAATGCCTAAGTCAGAGGAGGACTCAGAGGACAAAACCCCAGCTGCTGCCCTTGTAGGCAGACATAGGCATGCTCAGTATGCCCTTGCTTTGGCTAAGATACAATGCATATCACATTCACTGACCACTTAGGGACCTAATACCTTTCTCCTACTCACACACATTTAATAAAATTGATGTCAGGCAACTCACACAACTTTTACCTCCCCATGTATTGGCTGTGTACTGCTTGGATATGACAGAATAAGCCCTAAACTAAAAGTGTGTCAACTGATGCATTTGCAAGGTAAGTCCTGAACCTAGAATGTATTCCTTAATAATATTATGGCATATCCTCGTATTTCCTAACTTGGTACAGTAAGCAAGTAAATAGTGGTGGATGTGTACAGAAAATACCTTAGCGTGTGACACCAGACATTTATATTACTTTTATTTGTCTATTAGTAATTAGTAGCCCTCAGGCAGGAAAGATTTACACAGATATACCCCTACAGAATTCTGATGTTTCCTGCATGGGCTCAGTTTAAAACAATATCTTAGTACATTGAAGACTGAAGTTAGAAATTGATAATACACATTGCAGTTTCAGACTTCAGATTTGTTTGTATCGTAACAATAACTAAGCCTTGTCCCCCCACACACCAAAAGAGGAGTGCACACTTGTTCCTATCCTAACAATAACTTGACTATGGTTCCCCCAAAAGAACAGTATATGTGTGTCTGTGCCATCCAACCTGGATTTCATTTGTTGGCAAATGCATATCATGTTATTCCCAGTTAATATCTTCTCACATGTTAAGGCCAATTATATAGAACGGCTTACATGGTGCATGTGTTAGATAACTGATGAATCATCAAGAAACACAGAAAGGTAACAAAGAGCTTTATATTTGTACGCATAATTATGACAGGTTGTGTGATCACTAACTGCTCTATATCCAAATATAAATATAGAGAATTAAATGTACAGCTGATGGTATGATAGCAGTACACATTCTGCTGCAGTTGGTTGTGTGAAAAATGACTTTCCATATTATTCATGCAAAGCTGTTTGTTTGGCCAACAGGACTAAGGCATCCCTACAGTTTTCTAAAGCTGTATCGGTGTGTGGCTCATATCCTGATATATGTAGAAATTTGTGATGTGTGCTATTGAGTTTTACTGTGTTTTACAGATTTTGCATATGTTTTCCTAAGTTGTACTATCTTTTCCACTTTGTCTTCTTTTAATTCCACTTTTCTGTGATGTGCTGTATCCCGAAAAATGGTTTGGCTAAGCTTATCTTGTTTGTGCAATGCACAACACTGCAGAAACAGTGGAAAAACAGATTTCCTAGAAAGTAGACACCCAAAAATAGAAAACCGATACATTCAATTGATGGTCTTAACCACTGCAAAAAGTACAGATGGGACTGGGGTATAGCAGCAAGCATTAGCAGTGTGTCTCGCGTTTGCACACTGCTTCCCTGGATGCAAACAGGCTTAGCTCGTATGCGTGTACACTTTGTTAACTATTTCGCAAATTAAATGTTCGTTGTCTTATGGAATTGTATATATGATATTTTATTATTGCTATTTATGTTCATTTCCTTTGTATGACATAAAACTAAGGGCACATTGTAATATAACATAATATAATATAATATATAATATAAGATAAGAAAAGTTAATACAACATGTAATATAATACATAATACATTAATATATTAATATATATAATATAACAATGCATGTTATGACAATTTTATATATATATATATATATATATATATGTGTGTGTGTAAATATATATATATATATATATATATATATATATATATATATATATATATATATATATATATATATATATATATATATATATATATATATATATATATATATATGGGTCCATATTACGCTTTTGCAAATGCAGGTTGTTGAATGCATCTTTGTCGAACTGAAATGTGCGAAAAGGCAACATAGCAAAGTGGCTTTTCAGCAAATTCATTCCCTGGGAAAGAATTCGCTTGGCTGCTTTCGCTACTTTGCCATTTTTGGCACTGCAGTGTGACCTCAGAGTTGGTATATTTAAGTAGGGGGTTGTGGGGGGGCAAAGCCCCCCCCATACTGGGGGTGTGGGGGGGGTGAAGCCCTCCACATTATGTAATGTTTTACAGTTATTTATTTTTTTTGTTTGTTATATATATGTTTACAATACATTCATTTGTTCCAGCCACCCCCAAACCACCCCAAACAAGCACTACAATCCTGGGTCTCATTGCTTTTTCCACACATATATCAACCAAAATACGAAGTATTATACATAATGTTGTGCGCTCACTCATGGCTAGGGCCACTTGGTGGTGCTCACAGCCTTGCTCTACAAAACTCAAACAGCCAAGTATGCTCAATCAGAGTACTTGTGTTGTTACATAGCTAGGCTTCCAAACACCCTACTCCTATTAGGCTACTAGCATCAGATGACACTGTGAAGCAATGTACCTATGCAGACTTGCCATCCTCTTGTCTCCCACATGGCCTGTCAATGTCATCTACTATAAGTTCACCTGCAGTCCTGACAAAATCAGACTTGTGCCATGGCATGTGTGATAAGTACTGTAGTCTTTGTCCTTAGATAGGTAGGGGTTTTATCCTCACTGCAGTCAATTGGTGGTGGTGGGGGGGGGGGTGTTGGTTTGTGTGTTGAAGTGTTGCTGGACTACACAGAAGAGCAGAAGTGTATATCACACAATTACCTCTCCAATAGCATGGCTTTTCAGTTTTTTGACACTTACACAAGCCTACACATCCAAATTGCACACAGGTCTCCCAACCTCTTGTCTCCCACATGTCATATCAATGTCATCTACTATAAGTTCACCTGCAGTCTTGTTAAATTCAAACCTGTGCCATGGCAGGTGTGTTAAGTACTCTGTTTTGTAGTGTGTATACTTTGATAGGCAGGGATTCTGTTCTCATCTCTGTCAAAAGGGGGGTTGGTGTGTATGTGTGTGCATGTGTGTGTGCATGTGTGCATGTTTGCGTGTGCGTGTGTGTGTGTGCTTGTGTGTGTGTGTGTGTGTGTGTGTGTGTGTGTGTGTGTGTGTGTGTGTGTGTGTGTGTGTGTGTGTGTGTGTGCCAGCTGTCACTGGACTTCACCGTGAATAGCTAGTGGGACACTGTTATGTTGTTCTGGAGAGACACATGTCGGTCATTACAAGGTTATACAGTAGTCAGAAAAAGCTATCTACCAAATGCAAAAGTAAGAACCATCCAGACCTGGAAGACCACCCTCCTCAGCCTAACCAAGCAAATAAGACTACTTGTACAATGTCTAACCCCAACATTTATTTTCTCCTTTGTTTTTTTTCTCCCATAGCACAGCAGGGTAGGCCTGACCCATGGGATCCACCTGACCCCACTCCACTGGCTATAGCACCAAGGCCCAGCACATTTGAGCCACTACCT
This sequence comes from Protopterus annectens, assembly GCF_019279795.1. Taxonomy (NCBI): domain Eukaryota; kingdom Metazoa; phylum Chordata; order Ceratodontiformes; family Protopteridae; genus Protopterus; species Protopterus annectens. The sequence continues at coordinate 1,707,201,937 of NC_056733.1, forward strand.
GGTAGCACTCCTTGTGCTAACCATGTGCTACATGGCCCCTCAGGTACTTCTTCCCCGGAGGGTAGGCCTGTGGTTCTCTCCAGGAGTTGTGACAGAGTGGGTGATTTTATCACCTGAGAAGAACTGCTGGGGATGGTGCATAGGATTGTGTGCTGCACTGTGGCCACATGCCTACACCAGATGACAACACTGCTCTCAATCATTGTACTGAATAGCACAAAGAAATGTAGATGTCAGACGCTGCAGCCATCAGCGCAGTGAGGTGACAATGATGACAGTCTAGTAGGTGAGGACTCGATTATCACTGTCACCCAGCTTGATAGCCATGGGTTTGCAAGGTCCACACCCTTACCAAACCATGGTGTTCACCCACCTCTTGTGTTCTTCACTGTTCCTGTCTCTTGCCTTGCCAGATTAACTGCCTCAGAGATACCAGCATCCCTTCCCAAACAATACCCTCTCTCTCTCTCTACAAAAAAGCAAAACAACAAAATAGAGCACGTCCCAATAAAATAAATTGTCCCATACATAGCTCCCCATGTCACACACGTCTACTTAACAGACTTGATTTGGTCCAGTTGGCTATACAACATGATTACTTTGTTGTCAAATGTCTCTCTGGAGGTGACAGTACAAATTTAGGTAATCTTCTGTACATATGAACAGTTTTTCAGGGCACATTCTCTGTATACATCATATATACACAATACATATATGTGTTGTCCACCCCCTCAATTAATAAAACCCTGGGAGCTCAGTATTTTTACCCACATATATCAACCACACTAGAAAGTGTAATATATAAAGTTGTGTGCTCTCTGATGGACAGGGCCAGTCAGTGGTGCTGACAACCTTGCTCTGCTAAACTCAAACATACAACTATGATCAATAAGGGTACTTGTGTTTTTACACAGCTAGGCTTCCACACTGCTAGGATACACTGTACAGGTAAGCTACTGGCCTCATATGAACCTATTAACCTATGTGGCTATGCCGGCCTTACAACCTGTTGTCCCCTGCATGGCCTGCTGATGTCATCTACCATAAGTAAATCTGCAGTCATATAAAAGTCAGACTTGTTCCATGGAACTTGTGTTAAGTGCTGAGTTCTATAGTCTATATACTTAGATATGTAGTGGTTCTGTTCTTACTGTAATCAACTGTGTGTATGTCTCTACTCAGCAGAGTAGATGTGCTATCTTGTCGTTACTTCTCCAGTAACATGGCTTGCTAGTCTTTTCAAACTTGCAAAAGCCTACTCACCCATTTCATGCAGCCCTCCCAACCTCTTCCTCCCATATTGTCTGCTGATGTCATCCACTATAAGCTGACTTGCATATGTAAAACTCAGATGCATGCCATGCTGCTTGCATACAATACTGTGTTCTGTAGTCTATGTACTTAGATAGGTAGTGGGTCTGTTCTCAGTGCAGTCAACTGTGTGTGTGACAGACGTTACTTGACATTACAGACATCCTTTTATAACAGCAGGTGGGACACTGCTATCACCATATGTGCAACAGACACTGCTAATGTAAGCAGCCATATCAGATTACTGCATATCCAACCATCTCACCAGGCCAAGATCAGACACTGGTCTGGAGCCCAGGCAGACATTACCTTAGGTTCAGAGGAAGTTACTAGGTAGAGAACTGGTGACAGGTATGATTTGGGGTATGTCTGGTGGGGATAGGGGAGTGAAGTTTGTCCCAAACTGTCTGGTAGCAGAATAACAATGTCCTTAGGGACGTAGGGATGGTGTGAGTGGTACCATCCACTACTAGTTTGTCACAAAGCTGGCCCTTCACTTTTAGATGTCTGACATAGTTAAAGAATGCCTCCTGATTATCTTTGGCTAGGGATGCTACTTTAGGTTTCTGCATTGCTTAAGAGGACTTTTCAAGATAGCTAATTTCCCTGTCAAAGCTGTGGAGGGTGCCTTTCCTCTGCTGAGTCATTTACCTCTTGTTCTTAGACCTTACTTTCTTCAACTTGTTGTAAAATGCATGTACGCTTGATGCCTACTAGAGAGGCTTGTTTTTTTGTGAAGAATTTGTTTTGATCCATTAACTTTCAATCAGGCCATTTGTGTACACCTTTGTATAGCAGTCATTGTTGACAGTGGTAGCAAGGTGTTTGCAACTCTTTATGGCATCAGTTAGGAGACTATAGTCTGCTTTGGAGAAATGCTTCATCCTTTCTGCTCTTCAAGGGGTGTCGGGTATGATTGTGAATGTGAATGAGACCGAACTGTGGTCTGATCTGACCAGGGGTGCCAACACACAGGGGTTATTGTAGAGAAGCACTTTGTTGGTCAGTACTATGTCTAGAACATTTAAGCCCCTTGTGAGGGTGCAGACTATCTTTTACACAGCATGTGTATTGACAAAGTTCAGGAACCTTAGGGTGAGTATGTCTGTGCAAACATATGAATCCAAATTGATGGAAGGATAGTTGAAATCACACTTGACCAAGGTGTTTTGGCTGTCTAGTGAGTGACTCAATTAGGTCCAAGTAGGCAGAATAGCCTTTTGGCTCAGGGTGGAGGACCTGTAGCTATCAATTTTATGGAAGGGTTTGTACCTGCAGTTAGGTAGAATTGGAGTAGTGCTACAGACTTGTACCCTTTGACCACTCTTGCAGTACATTTGTCTTTAATGAAGATGTATACACGTCCACCTTTGGTTCTTTTATGCTCATTTTGATGTGTGGACAGCATTGCAACCCTGCATGGACAGAGTGCTGTCTGTGGCCTTGACCCATGTCTGTATGACTGCACAGACATGGGCATCTGCCATGTTCTTCCAGTGTGTGCAGTTTGAGTTACACTCCATGCATTAAGCAGCATAATATTCATTTTGTCTGTGCTGAATTATGTTACTTTGGAACTTAACTTCTGACATTGCCTACAAAGGCAACTATAGGGGAGGCAAACACCTTCATATAGTACAGTGAGGTACATCACCAGTCATTCACTTCAACATGTGCTATGTCAGAGTCATAATGGTACTTGTTGAGAGACATGAGTGCGTGCGTGATCTGACTTAGCCTGGCACCTGTCAGGCAACTGATTGTGACCTTCTGCTTGAACAAACTGTTGAGAAGGACATTTGTGTGTCCCACTACGGAGGTGCTTATCAGCAAGACATTTGGGTTTGAGGTGTTTTCCCTGAGGGGCTTATTGGTTGACATATAGCTGTGTGTATTATTATGTGGAGTGGATTCTGTTGCATCTGCACTGTGTGTGGTAGGTTTGTGCATGGGAGGTCTCTGATCTTTAGTTTTCTAGTGAGTACCTCCACATATCTGGGTTTGTTATGCGCTTATGTGCAACAGGTTAATTGTGTGTGCTGACAACATGGTTGATATCTGGTCTGGTGTTATGTGAGAGTATTAATTCCAAATTCATAGCATATATACAGCTCTTACATGTTGTGTTAGTTTATTTTAGCAGCAACTAGTTGCCAGTATACATGAGTTGATTGTTCTGTAGCCTGAGGATGCCCATGCCCATCAGGCTGCCTGGAGACATGGTGGGAAACTATACATCCATTATGGAAAGTCTATACTGTAGTAAGTAGTGGGGAGTATTTATTATTTATTTTATTTTACATTTGTTGACCGGGCTAGTCTAGCTGGATATATGTCCATTTTCAGTAGAGGCCCGGGGAGATAAGCTCCAAAAATTATAATCTCTAATGATAATAAGTAAAAACCATTAAAGAACTACATGTAAAGTAAATAGTACAATAGTTATGGAATAACAAAAGAATTGTAGCTCATGACATACATGGAGAATACAATAACATGTACAGAGGGTAGGGATATAGGAAAATAAGATGAAAAGTAGATATTTAGAAGGAGTTACAGGTCAGTGGATGCTGATTTGACATAGAAATTGGGAAATTGCAGATGTGAAGTAGGCTAAATGGACCAGGTTTTGGTGTAAGACTAATAAAATGTGTCTATTCTACGGAGGGCTTGGGTTAGAAAATCGTGTCAATGTTTCATAATGCACACCCCAGTTGCTTGCATGGCAGCAGTGCAAGCAGTGATCAGCTACAGTAAACTGAGTGCAAAAACCCCAAAACACAATGTTGGAATACTAGCAAAGTAAAACTATCTTAAAGAAGTAAAACAAGGGAAAGGCCAACAGGGATCCTTATTTCAGCAATCCCCAAGTCAGGTGCGTTCTTGGTTGCACAGTTCTGCACAAGGATGCAAAGGGAGGTGGGCTTCTTAATGCAAGAGGGTTGGTTTTAGTACTCCAGTGATACTAAACAGTCTAGATTCAGTAAGCCTGGATCAAGTCTATGCTATAAATGCAGAAGTATTTGAAATCCAATGTGCAGAAAATCTCAATCACAACAGAAAAACAAAAATTTTACATAAAGCAGCAATCCAGTAGAACGCTCCGACAAGAGTGTAGACAACAAACCTTCCTAGTGTGAAATAAGTGGTCTAGAACACAAGTGCTTGAGCTAGACATAAGACACTTTCAGAATAACAGACACAATAAGCCTTCAACCAGCAATTCCCAGCTTAGAAAGGTGTAGGCTATACCCCCCCCGCCACAAGAATCAACACCACAAACCTTCCTAGTGTAAAATCATCAGTTTGGAGGCCAAGTGCTTAAACCATAACAAAGAGACTTAGAACAACAGTTACAATAAGCATTCAACCAGCAATTTTCAGCTTAGAATAGCAGAGGCTACCCTCTCTGTAGGACTGCAAACATTTATAATGTAAGACAAATGACCTGTAGCCCAAGTGCTTAAACCAAAAGTCAAAGCCCTGTTGTCTGTCCAGTTGCTGGATGTGTCTGGTGAGGTTCTTGCAAAAGAGGGCATTATGCTGTATTTCTGCTTTGATGAGTTTGACTACAGTGCTGACATACAACCCTCAGATCTGTATGTCATGGCATGTCTTATGATGTGCACCATATGTATGTACTGGAAAACATTAAAGAGAAAGGTTATAAAGTAATGACACACATTGCAGTTCCTGACTTCCCAACCCTTACAAGAGAATGCACTAGAAAACACTGTCATGATGATGCTATTCACTGTAACATTTGGCAAGGCAAACCTGACAGGTACAATTATCAGTTCAACAACACAAATGCAGATATACTAGGCACTAATGTAGCTATGCACCTTGTGCATCAGACACAAAGCTTTTGTACCCCTGAATCTAAAAGAGAGAAAACAGGTATATGGCACAGTTATCACTTGTACAGGCTGCTGGAGGGGAGGCCTAGGCTGGCACAAAAGGTCGGTGAGTGTGTGTGAGGGAGAAAGTGAAGCAGGCGGGCTGTGTGTGTGTGTGTGTGTGTGTGTGTGTGTGTGTGTGTGTGTGTGTGTGTGTGTGTGTGTGTGTGTGTGTGTGTGTGTGTGTGTGTGTGTGTGTGTGTGTGTGTGTGTGTGTGTGTGTGTGTGTGTGTGTGTCTGTAGGGGTACTCCTTGTGAAAGTATTTTGTGAGAGTCTGCATGAACACAGCCAGGTTCAGTGCTAGCTCTATGTCTTGGTATGCTGGACAGGTGTAAACCATGCATGATAGAGGTGGCAGGTCATCATTGTCACCCTCAACCATGGAAAATGGCTCTGCCAGGAGTTGCAATGGCATCTCTACACCCAAGATTAGATGGACCTGAGTGTGACCAATGTCTGCTGGATGTGCTCCCTTCATGAAAAGAGCCAGGACTACAACATCATGGCCTTTCATGTCTGGGTGTGGACAGCACACTTCCTGCTGGAACAGTGGAAGCACTGCCACTATGGGAGCGTGATTTGGAATGGGCATGTTGGCTCTCAGCAGATGTTGTGATTGACCTACACTCATGAGGATGTTGTTCCCCTCCCAGCTGATGTTCCATCACAGACACTGCTCGTTCCATGCCAGACATCCTTCAGTCTATCACAGACACCCCTCATTACAATGCGTTATTCATCTGATCGAGGGAATTGGCAACATGGTGGAGGCAGTCATGCATGTCAGATTGTGCCACATCAACAACCCTGAGCATTTGTCTGGAGCAGCTTTCTGAAAGTGCCCTGTGCCTCCATGATGGCCCTAAACATATGTTGAGTGGGAAACACTTTGGAATCTCAAAATACTGAAATGTCAAATTTCAGTATCTCGAGACCAAAGTGTTGAATCTGCAGATGTGCGAAACTGCAGAATATCGAACCCAGACATGTTGAACCCATGGTACTGATGGTGTGTTAGGTAAATGTGGTGCTTTTAAGGGTTTTGGGGAGGGTTTGTGTGTCTGCAAGTGTGTTGGGGAGTGTTTGTTGTGGTTTAGGGTACGTAGGTGAGAGTCTGAGTGTGTCAGTGATGAGAGTGGTGGTGTTTGTATCTGTGTGGTGTGTTTGCACAAGGGGATTGTGGAATGTATGTTGGTGGGTTTTCTGTGCGATTTATTGCGACCTCAGAGTTAGTATATATAAGTAGGGGGGCTGGGGGGCACAGTCCCCCACATGAGGGGTGCAGGGATGCTTGCCCCCTGTTTATAGTAAGGGTGAATGTGTGTTTGTGCTGTTTTGCAGAGGTATGTGTACTTGTATTTGTATTTGTGCTTTAACAGTCGCAGTTTTGGGTTTTGAGGTTTTGGTTTTGTCTTTTCTGTTTTTTTTGGTTTTATAGTCTCAAAATACTGAAATTCAATATTTCAGTATTTTGAAATTATAAAGTGAATCTGTTGAGTGACATGGGAAGAGAAACCTGCATCAGGTGGAGGAGGGACAGCTGGCCCCCTCCTAGCACCCCTATCAACCCTTTTGTGTGGCACCTTGCCAACACTTTGGCTATGGTCAGACTCAATAGGCACTGAAGCTGCAGTAGCCACACTTCCCTGCTCAATGTCATCACCTTCCAACTGTCCTATATCTGTGGGTTCAGTGGACTGGGTAGGCATAGACCTACTGGCTATGTCCAGAGAAAAAGGAAGGGGTGGCTGGATGTCAACATCTGTGTCAAATTCTACCTGTGCATCCCCAACTCTGCCTCATTTTCACCACCATCATCATCAGTGTCTGATGAGACACTGACATCAGGTGGCACAGGGCCCACTCTCCCACTGTTATGATCACCTGTGATAAAAAGGGAGAAATGCAGGTATTCATTAATACCTGCACTACTATGGTGCTGCAATATATGCTAAACAACTAACTGTGGTACCACTGATACACACAGTACAGCAATATACACAACAGCCCTAAAATGACACTTTAGATTACTAGAAATTGATCTTTAGCACTGAAATAACTTGATTTGAGTTACCATCTGCATGAGGCCTACTGTGCTGGATTCCTGAAGATCCTGAAAGAAGTAAGCAGGAGGTAAGTCCAACGTCATTACATTTAGCAATAAGAGATGAGGTACTACACATACTCCTTTCAATCAGCATGACATCTTACTTTAATAAGTATGTGTCTGACAGCTCCAAACAGAGCTTATCACTGTATTAATATTCAATCTCCACCCCCCCCCAAAAAAAAAGCACAAGTGACACAGAAGTAACTTTAATTTCAACTGTTTTACTATACAACAGTATTGAACTGGTCATATAACAAAGCCTACCTGGAAGCTCTTTCTAGGACTGAGAAGGAGTTGCACCCACATCAAGGACATATTGTGGGCCACTCTGCTGTGAGTTGTCCTGTGTCAGAAGATTTGCAAGGAATTTCTCATTAAGGATGAGAGGTGGTTTTGCAGCAAACCCACCACCGGTTACCCTCTGGTCTCAGGCAACAGCATATGCATCCCTCCCTGCAGATGTGAGCATGTCAGTGGCCCTATGGCTCACCTCCTCATAAGTGCAGCTGTGGCTGCCCATGGCATTTATGTTATCAGTCATTTGCTGCCATATTCTTAGCCTCTCTGGCATATTGGGACAACCCTCCCTCCAAGAAAAAGGCACCATGTTGATGTAGCACACCCACTATTATGATGTTTTCTGCCTCAGTGAAGAGGGGGTGGTCTATGCCTCAATGATATTTTCAGTCCTAAAATATAACAGAATGATAATACATATAATCACATAACTACAAACTAACTGCTACCAGATAAAACAGTTAAGGTAGGCAGTCAGTAGCACCCACTGGAAAAAGACAACACACATATGTGAAATACTAACAACAGCCAGGATGCAAAACAAGGAGAGTAACAAGGGCTTCATATCCTTGTATGTGCCATAGCAATAAATCAACTGTGCCACCCACAAAAGAACAGTCCATTCTAGTTTGTGACATAACACTAACTCATCTGTGCTTCCCCAACCCACTAAAGAACAGGCACATGAACCATTTTGCTAATAAAATACATTGGAGATGTTAAACATGCATTAAAAGGACCTGTCCCTGAAACATTTGTACATATGTATCACACAACTTCCTATTTTCATGCATTTTCAATCAAGAATTAGCCTGGCATTGGACCACCAGACATTAGTTCCCAGTGCCTCTGTCAAGTAGATCCACTGGAGTTATACCTGGGTTGAATTTTCTATTTCCCATCCACTCATCGAAATTTCTCTTGAAAAGGGTCAGCGAGGTGCTCTGCTTGACATGTATGGGAAGTCTATTCCATAGCATGGGCAGTGTCTGGTTTATAAACCTGTCTCTCCAGTATATTCTCTTGATTGTGTTAATGAAGTTGAGGTCTCTGGAGGTGGGAGATTTGTACAGAATTTAATATCACATGTGACAGCAGAGGATTATTTGACTTGTATGTGTCCATTAGCAAGTAGTAGGCCTCAGGCCTCAAAGACTCATGCATTGATACCTTCCCAAAGTAATGATGATCACTGCATGACCTCAGTTTAGCAACATACATTTGAAATGGGAACTCATAACAGAGAATTTTGAAAGTAATGAGACACATAGCAGTTTCCGGGTTAACCACCCTTAAAAGATCAAACCGGCAGGATGCAAAACAAGGAAAGTAACAAGAGCAACATAGCCTTGTTTGTGCTATAACAGTAGCTCAGCCTGGGCCCATCCCCTTGAAACAACATTATACCCTTGCATGTTCCATGACAGGAACCCACCTTTGCTCCCCACTCCCAAAACAGCAGTCTCTGCTTGTTTGTGGCATTCAACCTTCCATTACTTTGATCACAACTGGATATCATATTGTCTCCAGTGAATATCCTCACACATTTTAAGGTAAATTATATAGACTGGCTTACATACTGCATGCCTCTGAGTACTGGTCAGATAACTGATGAATGACCAAAAAACACTGAAAGGTAGAACACAGCTGTATATTTCCAAGGAAGAATCATAGCAGGTTGTGTGACCAGTAAGTACACCACATCCAAATATATTACATAGAATACATTTACAAATATCAGGTCATGCCTAGATGTCAGTGCACATTCATTAGCACTTGGTTGTGTGAGAAATTACATCATGTATTTGCTGCAAAGGTTTTTGTGGGGCAAAGATTGATAAGACCCCCCCCTCCAGTTTTGTGACAGTGCATTTCAATGGGAGTTGGGATCCAGACTTATTTAGTCATATCTCAGTTTGTACTGTGCATGTCCTAGATTGATTTACCACATTTCAACTAATTATCCATTTTTTATTCTTTTTTCTATTTTGTTTGGGGGGGGCACTGTTGTGTGATGCACCACTTAGCACAAATGGCTTTGGCTATGTGCATTTCATTTGCACAAACAACACAAATGGGCCACCCATGTAGCCGACAGGACCCACACAGACACTCTTATACACCGGATGCATTCAATTAGTACTATTGGCCATCTCACAAACACATTTCCCAGTAGGGCGCACTGTTGCACAATATGCTTGCTTGATGGTAAGAAATGTGCAACACTTTCAAATGTTGCAAATCCATAATGTGTGCACTCCCAGTAAGATTGATATCAGCAACTGGTGGGAAAACATTGATCTGTGATAGGCATGGCTGGAGTTCCTGGAGAGTTTTTGAGAATCTATGCTAAAGATGTGGTGTCCAGGAGTCCAAAGTGTTTGTTGGACTCCTAGCCAATGAACATTGGCCCAGGCTGTTGCAGAGGGACTATCATGGCTCACAGAACAAGGCAGAGGCATGGAATAGACTGGCCCGGGCTCTGACCAGTAGTATTGTTATCCCTGCATTGGTGAACAATGTAGGAATCACTATAGAGACCTCAGGATGAGGAAGAGGGATACCCTCAACTGTTGGACTGAGGAATGTAGGAATGGGGGCACCCCACAGATGTGTAAGTAGCACTTACATAGACTAATTGTCAGAGTTAAAAGCTGGATATAGTCAGTATTGGTAAACTTAATGGGATTCTGTTGTGTTCTATTTTTTTCCACAGCCGTCACATATCAGGCACTGAATGTGCAAACCCATGCTGCTAGATTGGCACAGATGTGAGATGCATTTGGTATGTATGCATCCCAACAGCGGGGTTCTTTTAGAATTAAAAGTTATGACATTTATTTGTTACTTATACAGTTGTATCCAATTGAGTATTCATTTCTTATCTGTAATAAGGAAGTATGCATGCATTACTCTGGAGGATAAAATAACACTTCATTATTACAAAGTAGTTATATGTTGTGCCTTCAAAACTCACACTTCCCAAATATATTAAATATATATATAAATAATATATTAAATATGTTAAAGTTTCATCGATATTGCAATATAACATCACAGCTGTAAAGCAGTGTCACCACTGGCTTGCTGTAACCTATCATCAGTACATTTGGACCTCAAATATATGCAATGTATGTACACATCATGGATTTCTTACTGCATTTTGTAGTATATTGTGCATCGGTTAGAAGCTGGGTAGTCTGAACAGTAAACAAAGGTATTTGTTAAGAATTTGTAGAGTTAAAAGTAAAGGTAACAGAATAGACTAAAATAATTGTATCAATGCTTTGTATATCACATATGAAATTACTAATGTTCTCCCTTTTTTATCTGTCACCCCAACCCTTTTATCTCTTTTCTGTTTTTCTTTTTTTTTTTTGTGGGGGGTTATTATTTGTGTGTGCGTGTGTGTGTGTGTGTGTGTGTGTGTGTGTGTGTGTGTGTGTGTGTGTGTGTGTTTACTTTTTTATTTTTTGTTTTTCCCATAGCACACCAAGGTAGGACTATCCCATGGGATTTAACTTCCCCCACTCCACTGGCTACAGCACCTCTGCCCAGCACATATTCTTATGGCTCCCTCTGGGTGCAGTGGCAGAGGAGGTGAGTTTATCAGCCATGAGAAACCACCAGAGATGGTGTGTAGGATTGTGCAAGCATAGTTGGTGCATGCCTATGCTGACGTGAGACATTGCTCTCCATCATTGTATTAAATGATGCAAGGAGATGCAGACTTCAGACAATCCAGTCATTGGTGCAGTGAGGTGACAGTGATGACAGTCCAGTGGGTGAGGACTCAATTCTCACTGTCAACCAACTTGATGTCCATTGGGTTGTGATATCTGCACTCTCACCCCATTCATGGTGTTCACCCATCTCATATGCCCTTCACAGTCTCTGTTGCTTGTCTTGTTTGTCTGCAATTGATTCCTCAGCTGCCCACCTTATCTCACCCAGACATTCCTACTGCCCTTCCCAAACATTCCTCTCTCTCAAAAAAACACATAGATCTCCATTTCACATACATGTCTTAATGGCACATATGATTCTGTCCAGTTTTCTATACAACAAATTGTGTAGTTGTCAACCCTCTCTCTGGAGGTGACATTCCAAATTCATGTAAGTTTTATTCTGTAAGAAATGTACCAGTATAGTTCTGTCCTACATCTTTCCTGCACATTCCTGCCTTGTTTTCAGTATGTGCATTCCCCTGCTTTTTCCCCATTTCATGATTTTCCTATCTTCCCCATTTCTTTTCTATAAAGAAATATTCCATGATGGTACACATTGCACATTAAAGCAGGGCTATGGCAAAACCAGTTCTAAGTATTATATAGTTCAATTGGAAACCAGTATCATCTAGCCATATTGTGCACACTCCTTCAGAATTTGGATTTACAGGTGTAAAATTATTTAACACTGTTAACATTCACTTGGATTCATACCAAGTACAATCAAAACAAAACAATACATGTATTACTGCATTAATGGGTGGTGCTAAAAGACTCAGTTGATTAGCAGGTATATTTTAGAGACTGCATAGCAAATGGCAGACTTAACTGCTGTAGTATACACCTACTAGTCAACTGAAACTCTCTCTGCAGAAATGAATTTACTTGATGTAGTGATAAGTACCTTTTTGGGGCAAATGGTTTAGCTACAGGTAAAATACATTAAATGTATTTTGTCAGTAGTGTTGCTTACCAATGCTGTGTGATGAGCAACATCACACATCAGACACTCATGCTGTGCAAGACTATGTGCAAGACTAAATGAGTATCGTGCAATGCTATATAAAACATTATTTGGGGTCACGCAATGCTGCCTCATAGAAATTTAATAAAGAAGATACAAATTAGTGATATGGGGAACAAGCATGGGGAAATACAAATGTGAAATCTTTCCTAAACTGTGTCGCTTATTACTGAATGTATTAAATACATCTGCTTAGTGACTCGGTGACAGTAAGTGTTAATGCATTGTTGCTGGAGACAGATGGTACTAGGTTTGAATGTGGGTGGAAGTAATAATTTTACAAGTGTGCATGATTATAGGTTCATAGGTTGGTAGTAGGTTATCGGCCCTAGGCCCTATACAAGCCTAGCCATAACAATTCCCTGATTATTTCTTCCCACATTATTTACTTCCCTGGACCCCTGTCTAGCAGGGTGGATGACGTGATCCCTGGGGTGAACTTCCTTTCTCCCATCCAAACATCAAGGTTCCTTTTGAAGAGGGTCAAAGAGGCATTCTGCTTGACATGTATGGGCAGTGTATTCCAGACTCTGGGGAGTCTCTGGGTCAGAACCATAGTTACTTAGTTACTTACTTTAAATATATCTACTTATATTGCTGCCTTTAACCATTGTAGTGCACCATCACACAATATTTCTTTAAAGAATACAAATGGGGAAGACAGGAAAATGGTGAAGTGTGAAGCAATCAGTGGGGAGAACAAAGTGAAAAAAAGGTAGGAATGTGCACGAGGGATGTAGAAAAGAACTATAGCTATCAATTTCTTCCAGAATAAAACACATAAATTTGGCTGAATTTGAACTGTCACCCCCAGAGAGAGGGGTGACCACAAGACAATTAGTTGTATATAGAATTGTATAGAGAATTTAAAATAATCATGTGTGTCATGAACACACCTGTGCAAAATGGAGAGCTATTTATAGGACATTTTTTTTTTGTGGGACAGGTGCCAATTTTTTTTTTTTTTTTTTTTTTGAGAGAAAGGAATGATGGGGAAGGGCTATAAAAATGTCTGGGTGAGGTAAGTTGGGCAAGTGAAGAAGTAATTACAGATACACAAGACAAACAAGACAAGGGACAGGGACAGTGAAGGACACATGAGGTGTGTTAATACTATGGATGGGGAGAGGGATAGGAAATCTCGATCCCATGTACATCAAGGTGGTTGACAGTGAGAATCTAGTCCTAATCCAGTGTACCATCATCACTGTCATTCATTGTACCTTTGGCTGCAGAGCCCAACATCTGCTACTCCTACAGGTGCTCTGGCCTAGGATGGAAAGCAGGCACTCCATCCTGAATAGGAGTGTGCCAACCATGTGGTGCACAATCCTACGCACCATCCCTGGCAGTTCAACAGAGGTGATAACTCACCTCCTGTGCCACTGTGCTCAGATGGAGCCACAGGCCTGTCCTGCAGGGCAGAACTACCTGAGGGGCTGGTTAGTGCAGGGGAGGCAGAGGGGGTGCTACCGGGTACTGCACCAGGCATGCTGGGATGCTGTGCTGTAGCCAGTGCACTGGGGGCAGGTGGATTCTGTGGGACAGTCCTACCCCGTTGTGCTGTGGGAAAAACAAAAATAAAAGAGTAAATGCAAAAATAGAAAACAATAAACCCCAAAAAAGTTAAAATAATAAACACACAAAAAGAGAGAAAAAGGTCAGGCTGAGAGAAAAAAGGGAGAACATTAGTAACTTCATATGTGACATACAAATCAGTAATACAGTTATTTTACTCTGTTTTGTTACTTTTACTTTTAACATTAGACACTCCTCTATCTAGTTTCTTCCTTAGTATAAGACTACCTAGTTTATAACAGAGGCATACTATAGCACAGATTACAGCCACCAATCCTTGATGTGGGCATATATTGCACATATGCATGCTCCAATTAAACTGATTCCAGAAAATCATTTGTGCCACTGGTATAGAGGTATGGAGTCACATCCCAATTATGATGAAGACCTAGTAGCATTGTATATTTGGAAAATATGTTTTTTGAACCCACAACTGATGACTACGCTAAAATACTGTACTGTTCTTTTGTCCTACAGACTACTGCATGCATACTTTTCCTTTTACAGTGTAGAGATGCACAGTCACTGTTATTTGAGAAATGGCACCATTGCTTTGTATTAAATACTATAGCATGTATAGTTTCTTTTACAGTTGGGATATGCATGCTTAATTTGATACATATGAGTTTTTCAGTTATACTGACTACAGATTCAGAAGGTCATTTGTGCCACTGGTACAGAGGTATGAAGTTACATTTCAGTAATGATGAAAACCCAACAGTATTCTATATTTGGGAAGTGCGGTTTTTGAACCCACAACCGATGCCTACTCTAAAATACTGTATTGTTCTTTTGTCCTACAGACAACTGCACACATACTTTTCCTTTTACAGTTTAGAGGTGCATGCCTACTATTATTTGAGAATATGGCACCATTGCTTTGTACAACAGACTACGGCGTGTATAGTTTCTTTTACAGTTGCGATATGCATGCTGAATTTGATACAACTCTATTAAATGCCAACTAAGTGGTCCTTAATTTTTAATGCTACAAAATTACTATACAAATTATTATTATTATTATTATTATTATTATTATTATTATTATTATTATTATTATTATTATTATACTATTTAGACAGTACTGTTTTGATGCATACGTATCACATGCTTCTCACATCCATACTAGATGTGTGGCATGGGATCGAGCATTTGAGACTGTCTTCTCAGCAGTTGCAGAAAAGACAGCACAAGACACCATTATAAATACCAGTTTTGACTATATTCAGCTTTTAACTCTTGCAATTACTCACTGAAATTGATACTTGCACATATGTGGGGTGCCCCTGCCTGACATTCCCCAATCCAGAGCTCAATCCCACTTCCTCCTCCTCTGGAGGTCATCAAATTGTTCACCTGTGTGGGGGATATCTGTTGCATAGGTTAAGGCCCTGGCAACACTATTCCAGACTTCAGATTTATATTCTGAGCCAGAATAGTCCCACTACAGCAACCTGGGCTCAGGCTCTCTAACTTGGAGTCCAACAAAAATCTTGGACTCCTGGACATTCCAGTGCTGCAACCAAAAGTGCACACCTTCTTCAGCAACTCTAGACATGCCTGCCATAGTTCAAGCTCTATGTACAGAGAGCATTCCCATCAACCGCAGTTTACATGGTACTGTTTCCCACCTATTCCACTTCTCATGCTTACTGAGAGTGTTCTTATTTTGGATTTGTAACATTTGAAAATGTTGTGCATCACTTACCATTGTACCAACATGGTGAGCGAGAGTGTGCAATGCTGGGCACCGTGTTTGCTTGATAGTAAGGAATGCCCAATGGTAGTGAACAATGCAGTTTCTAGCTGATTAGGTATACAAGCACTTGTGTAAATGGGCTAGTGAATTTTATCATATATACCATTCTTCTACACCTGCAGTTATTACAAGAAGTTTGAAAAACTGTTGTGTATTTTGCACTTTATTCCTATAATCTGCAATCTTACAAGAGTAAAACAAAACTTGCACATGCACTCTCTACTAGAACCTCGTATCATCTGCCCTCCACCCCTACACTTAACATCTGCTGCCACAGGATTAGTGAGATGGATATCTGTTATCTTAGTAGTTATTCTAAGGTTCTCACTGTTAACCATAGTGCAATGCCACTTACTGTGGCTATGTGATGCACAGTATCATTAATTGAATGCATCTGGTTCAAATGTTTGACTGTCTGGGCCATGTCTATAACCTGGGCAGTCCATTCCTCCAGTTTGTGTGCTGATGCACTTCATGCAAACCATCTGAGCATAGCTAGACGTGTTTATGCCAAGCAACATATTACGTAAATACTGGCAATAAAAAAAAAATTTTAAAAAAGTATAAAACAAATTTATTAAAACACAAAAGGCAGATTGTCCACAATTTCACTGAATGTCCATATATTTGCATCATATATTTGGCCTTCTCCTTGTAAAATGGGTGGTTTATTGAGAACTCAATGAGGAAGTTAATAGATCATGACATATACATGTGTGTTCCGTACTTCATATCTTTCAGTAAATGCATGTTTGAACTTTTCTCTGGAATAATCCACATTCACCATACAGGTTTCATGGCCATCAACACTGGGGTGAGCTGCAAAACCTTTCCTGTGTGCATGGTGCATCATTAATATTTATGGCACGAGACTGATCGATGCTGTGCAATTCTCAGTATCACAAATGCATGTACACTATGTAGGCTTTGCACAGAACCTACATGGAGTTTATTGAATCTGGCAGTTTGTTTTTTAGACTGGTTCAGAGGCTTCTGTATTTGCATTTACACTTGGCTAAACACCCTTTGATTGTAGTATATTTGAATATGTAACATGTTTAATTTTATAACATACAGTTACACCCCTTTCTGTTCTTGTAATCTAACTACATGTTCACACTTGGATACAATCCTGTAAGCTTTGGCATTACTCAACACCTACTTCTTGGATACTGCTTAAGGAGACCTGTTTCACAATAATTAGCACTGCTAGGGATGGGGAAAGAAAACTACTAAGAAGACCCCTGGCTGGAGCAAGAAAGGACATTACCCAGAAGGCTACTACAACAATGTCCATAGCTGCTGAAGAAAGTCACTTGTGACACAACCTGAAACCTCATCCTCCTTCAATCAGCACTATGTTTCACCTATCCTGTATATAAACCATTTATCCCACATTAAATGGCACATACTCCACTGACCATCACTGTCCAGCTCTTTTTATGCCACATATGCTCTGTGGTCTCTAGTGCTGACTAAATGTGGTCACACGAAAGTAAGATTAACAGGACTTGATGTTTTTTCTCTGTTTTCCCATTTACTCCAGCCAATATCCTCCACCAGGCTTTAGAGGCCTGGAAGATTTTTGCCATCCTGATGATTCTAGAACCCTGAGTCCCTCAGCTAGGTATTCTTACATATCCATCCTTGCTACTGTTTCACTTCAGTGAACAGTCACAATTAAGTCTCGTTTATCTAGTGAGAATATGCCATGTCTCATTGCAAAGTAGAACCTCATTGACGATATCTATTCATTGCAACAATGGGGTAAAAAAAGGTAGGTGAGAAGATAAAAAATATATTTTATGTTTCATTTTCGAATCAGACCAACCAAGATGCCACTGCTAAAATTCTCATTAAAATAATGAAAAGTCAGACAATTTCTTCAGTGTATTACATTTTACAAAATTAATTAAAAAGTAGCATTATTACTCAGACATAACCCTAAGCAGCAATATACTAATATTGCCATAAAATGATTTTATTTTTTATATTTATATTTATATCTATTATTTTTAGAAGAGTACTGTCTTTGTCTTGACAATGACTTTTATAAAAAAAGTGGTAAACCACAGTCACATACTTTCAAATATTAGTGATATCATATTTAAAGAATAAACAGTGATTTAACAGAGATTTAGCTATGTGAACTGACAAACGGGGCAGCTGATCCACAACGCATAGGAAAGCTCCTAGTTGATTTCTCACCCATACTCTATAATGTATCACTAGAGTTATTAACATATACTCTCACAACAAACTTAAATAACTGATGTTGCTGCACTCATGCCTACTCAGCAACACTTCTGGGGTGATTATCCAACATCTATTTAATGGAACTAGAATCACTCAGCATTATACACAATAACATTTTCCTAGGTGAACTAAACTATCTAACAATAGACTGGGAAACCTACACCGCTGCTAGTGCACAAACACAGGGATTCCTGGACTTTACCAATGCATATACCCTGGAACAATTAGAGTGCTCACTGGGGAGAATAACACCTCACTAAAATGGGAGCATCTTGCACCATCCCTTTTGTATCTTCATCATTTGTTAGTACTGACCATAAAGCAGTCTCCTTCAAAATAAAACTGAAATCAGAGATCCTTTCCACCCAAAGTACCTTTATAAATTTCTTTAAAACAAACTACTGCTCCTAAGTGATACATTGGCAATCTTCAAATACCAACATACCCAGTTAACTCCACAGCATATACAGAAATGTACACCACCACACTATACCAGCATGTAAACAGCTGCATAGGTGCAGCTATACCCCATAAGAACAAATGCAGAGCAAACCCCAGGTAGATTTTTTTAAAATGGTCAGCAAAGCTATGGATGAAACCAAATGGTACACGCCACATACCTCAACCTGGCCAAAGCTTTTAACAAAATTCCCCAACTCAGTCATACTAGAAAGGCTAAATAAACTGGGAATAAACCCTTATGTCACTTCCTGGACTGTCAACTGGCTCACATATACGATGTAGAGGGGAAGTTACCTCCACAAGGACACAAGTCATCAGTGGAGTCCACCCAGAGTTATGTGCTGGGACTTCTGCTGTTTGGCATATACTCTTTCCCCCCCACTCTGCTTCTGTCCATTACCCCAGACCCCTACATTATATGTGTAGCTCATATCACTAAAAGACAAAGCAGTGCACCCTGCTCTAACCTCTCTCTCTCCCATGGGCCAATCAAACAGTGTGACTAAGGGGAAAAACTAATCTCCAGAAGAATTCTAAAGCCTATTTCCTGCTGGAAATTCCAACCTCACACCTAGGATATTTTTTAATTTAATGCAGTACACCTCTCTGTGACTTCTCAATCTCCCAACTGCCAATCAAACAGAGTGACTAAGAGAAAAACTAATCTCTAGAAAAAACCTAACGCCTATTTCATGCTGGATGTTCCAACCTTGTACCTGGAATATTTTTAGTTTAATGTATCTATAAACGGTAGTTTAAATCTAAATATCTAACAGCTGTACTAAGCTAACACAACATCACACATCACCACTACCAAACTCTCTCCTCCATGCTCTCTCACCCCTCTTCTCCATGCTTAAACCAGCCTCCCTGGGCAATTTTAGTCCAGAAGGGTCTAAGAAGTAATTCCTTTTTTCTCACTTAAATCCGCTGCTAAATAACTTTATGACCCTTTAATAATTTATAGCATCTTACTCTAATGTATGTTCTGCTGCACTCTCTCTCCCACCCTAGCCTACTCTCCTCTCATTACATGCTACCTTTTTTGTCAAGCTTAAATACAGATAGTCTGCTACTTTGACTCTCTGTTTTCCCATACCATCTCCCTGTAGCGCATCACATTAGCAAACTTACATGTATGATTGTTTTTCTTAGGAAGTTTACTTGACCTGGGTCAGCCAACTCCATTTACTCTCACTGCACTTGGTGTAACCCCACTCCCATAACCTACCCTCTTTCCTACCCACCCTCACTTGTACTAGGTTTACATTCTAACCACCTTGACACAGTCCAACCCACCATACCCAATTACCCAATTAATATCTTACTCCACCTAACTACATTACCTCCCCATCTCCTATCACTATCCTTCTTACACATCACTAAAATCTCCCCTCTCTCCTAGACCCTCATACCCACATTGATACCCTTAACAAGCTTAATTTACTATCATTTAATTACATTCCCCCATTCCTCCCTTTCAGATCCTCTAACTTAAAGTTGACCTAACATGTTTACTCTTTCACAGTACTGTACACACCTAGCCACAGCTCCTCCTAACTCTCATTCACATCATCCCTCATCATGCTCCCCTACTCTTCTACCTTACATTCTCAACCTCCTATCACACACAGCTTAATTACCTACAACCATCTCCTACACTGACACATCCAACAATCCATTGTGATCCACCCCTACCCATCTTAATCTCTCCCTCTATATATCATTTCTCTTACATACAACTTCATAAATTCAAAATTTCAACTGTATCTCCTACCTCCCATAAATTCAAGTACAAATCCTTTACTTATTGCTTCTACTATTCTAAACCCACCCTATTAGCAAACTCTCTTCTGCTAGATGGGGACATCCACTCAAATCCAGGCCCACCCACATCTCCACACTACACAACCATCCTTTCACCCTCTTTACACCAATCCTTCCCTGCCTCCAAATGCCTTGCTATCTACTCAATTAATATTCAAAGCCTACATAATAAAATTATTGACGTCTATTCTTGAATAGCACTGTACTCTCCACATATCTTAACCCTATCCAAAACATGGCTAAAACCTCAAGTCTCTAACAGTGCAATCTTATCTACCAACTACAACATTTAGGTTCATAGGTTCATAGTAGGTACTAGGCTATCTGCCCGAAGGCATTTATAAGCCTAGTCAGAATGTGTTGGCTTTCGCACCCCCCTTAGATTAGTTTTCTGTGACTCTGCCCAGCAGAGCCATTGAAGTGATCCCTGGGGTACACTTTTTGTTTCCCATCCACTCATCAAGGTTTCTCTTGAAGAGGGTTAGCGAGGAGCTCTGCCTAATGTAAATTGGAATCTTGTTCCAGGGCATGGGAAGCCTCTGTGACAGGAATCTATCCCTCCAGCATGTCCTATTTATTGTTGTGGTGAGGTTTAGATCCCTGGAGCGTGTGGCTCGAGGGGATATGGTTTTCTTTAGGTGGAGCATGTCCATCAATTCTGGGTTGGACATGGCCTTGTATGTCAGGCAGAGATCACCTCTGAGTAGGCTCTATGCAACCAAGTACAGCTGGAGTTTCTTCAATTGAGCTGCATAGGGCATCTGCTTTACCACCTAGACAGACTGTACAAAAAAGGGGAAGGGGTTGCAATCCTGTACTCCGAGCAACTCAACTTAACCTCCCTACCTTTACCCCTCCCAGTCTTCAACCCAGCTGAGCTACTTATTCTTAATTGTTACTTAAACCCCCAAGAACAAATTCACTATAGCAGCCATCTATATACCACCTGGAAATAACATATCCTATCCTTGAACCTATTCTGTCATGGATCTCACTCCATATACCATTCAAGACAATTATTCTTGGCGATTGTCAACATTGACTGGAAACAACTATCAACCTTCTCTCCAAATCTTAGGATTAACCTCCATGGCTTCAATCAGTTAATTAGAACATCCATCCACCAAAATAAAAAGAAGAATAATGGTCCTATCCTGGACTGGATCTTAATTTCTGATCCAAAACTTTACAATAACCCTTACATTCTACCTGATTCCCTGAGCGACCACCTCCCTATTTGTGTACATATACACTCTCTTCTAACTCCCAGATCCCATCTTTACAGAGACTGCTGCAACCTTTCCAGCTTTGATGCTGAAACCTTCAATAACAAGCTCTCACTAGTCAATTGGTCCTACCTCCTGCACCTTCTCCTCAATGATGCAGTTCTTGAATTCAACCATACCATACCTTCTTTGATATACTTAACTCCTTAGCACCACTGAGGAAAACTAGGATAAAGGTTAACCATGCCCCCTGGCTCACAAAAGATGCCCATTCTGTTATGAAAAAAAAGATAGCATTTGGAAACAATGGATGAAACCTAAATCAACTTTGCTGCTCCAAAAATGTAAAGAACTTAGAAATCGCACCAAAAAGCAAATCAACAAAGATAAGAAAAAATTCTACTGTGATGCTTAATCCACATAACAATCTAGTCCAAAAAAGTTCTGGCACACCATTAATAAAATCATCTACTCTGGAAGCTCTACTACCCCTAAGTCCTTACCCCAACAATACACCTCTAGAAACTGCTACACTACTTACCTCATACGTCATTGAATCTATCCGCAAAGTAACCCACTCTGACTAAAATAATACTCCTCCCCTACCACCTCCACTACTACCAATACCACCTCTTCTCTTTCACGCCAGTCCCCACTCATATATAATATCTCTTCTGCTTAAACTAAAATCTTGTTCCCCCTCTTCTGATAATCTACCCCCCTCTTTCTTAAACTTTGAGCTAAATCCATAGCATACTCTATTTCAATACTTGTAAACAGATCAATCCAAGAATTTACTGCCCCCGACATCTGTAAATCTTTCTACAAAATACCACTTCACAAAGGAGGTAACTCCACCTATTCTTCTAATTTTAGACCTATAGCCATTCTCTCCCCACTCTCTAACATTCAAAAAATGCATTCACAATCAGCTTCTCAAATACCTAACTCAGGAAAACATTCTGAACGCCAATCAACATGGTTTTAGGCCAAATCACAATATCTCCACAGCTAGAGATAAAACCATCTGGTGTCCTGTCTATTCATAGACCTTTCAAAAGCTTTTGATACTGTTTCTCACTCTAAGCTACTAAGTTATCTGATCTCACCCACTCCAGCACCTCAGCAACTTGCTCCCCTTTTTTACCTATCCAGACAGGAGTCCCCCAATGTTCTACTCTAGGTCCTCTTTTTTTCAATATCTTTGCAAGCAACCTTCATACTTCCTGCAGTACCTCCTCCATTACACAATACACCCTCTCTAATAACATCACACTCACCTTCATTCTATCACTCAAAATTCATTTCTCACCATCGAACAATGGCTAAACAATGACAAACTTATCCTAAACCCTAAAAAAAGACAAACTCCTTCTCCTTTTTACTAAATCTCTCTACCATCATAAAACTACCTTTACCATCTTATCTTTTGATAACACTATTATTAAAGCTGATTCACACACTAAGCTCCTAGGCACAATAATCAATGACCAATTAAATTTGACATCCATATTCAACAATGCATCAGAAAGACTCATCAAATATGGGGTCTACTCTGTAGAAATAAAAAAAAATCCTTTCCTCTGACACCAAGCCTTCTCTGACACAAGCATTCCTCCTCCCCTGCCGTACCTTTTCTGCACCTCTCCAACACTTACACATCTACAACCCACCTTAATAACCAAACTTGAACAAATATACAACAAAATAGCTAGATTTGCCTACAATCTACAATACAAATCTCACTACTGCCTTGCTCTAAAACAACTCCAATGGCTCAAATTCCCCCAACTACTGCTTTTATCCCAGCTACAAATCACTCACTCCTTACAAAACAAACCCTCAGTCTGTCCATCCCTCTCCTCTCTAGTATCCTTCCATATTCCTACTCATAATATTCTTACTCATACTCTCCATAGCTCCGATCAACTCCTTCTTAAAATATACAAACCTAATAAAAACATAGGCAGATTATGCTATAAAAGCACTGTCTCAAGCCTGGAACAATCTCCCCACAGATATTCCAAATATCAAATACACTAACAACTTCAAAAAAAGAACTGAAAAAACTATCATTGTAACTCAAGCTCCTACCCTTGCCAGGACCCCACCTACCCCCCCCCCCACACACACACAGACACACACGCACACACATACACACACACACACACACACACACACACACACACACACACACACACACACACACACACACACACACACACGCACACACACTTTCTACCTCTCTTTACCCTAAAACTTATATCTCTTGGCATACAGATAGAACAATTTGTGTTATCTACCAGCTGCTTCACTGTACAGATATTTTATGTAAATCGCAATCATTTCTTTGCTGCATTGCCGAGCTAGATTGTTTTCTGTAATACAATGTAATTCCAACATGGATATTAACTTGTTGCTATAGACTTATAATTCAAAATGAAGCAGGATCCACAAGAAGATACATCACAGTCAACGTTTAATTAAGCACTTTCGTCGGCAGTATGCCAATGACTTCATCAGAATAACCAATTTTATTACACAACATATTTAAATAATCATACCCCCTGTCACATGTTCACCAATACAATCATCCATAGGCTGTTATAAACCATGTTAATAAAACCATTCTGTATGCTGTTGATAAACTTATAATAGGTGCATACCTTTACAAAACTTATTGTTAAAACAGACTAATGTCTTTGTCATAAAATACACTAATTAATGTGCCTCTACATGTAGTGAATGTATAGTGGATTAAATCTTACATATGAAATTTGGACCTCAATTTTAATAAGCTGGATATAGAAATTGTCTCATTGAGACCTGGTACAACTGTAGCATTGCATGTAAGCTGCCAAATCAGCTGTCTTTACTCAAGAAATGTCTCTTTAGCTCCCCCCACCAACTTTGTTCACTATTTGCTCAGGACCTGCAAACTTGAAAGAATGGTTACAGAACTCAGTAATATGCCTGGCTAAGACATTGTTTAAATTACCTCTACGAATATCATAAAGGTGTTGATATATATGTTTATTAAGTCCATTTTTTGTTTTTCCTAGAATTGTCGACATGCTTGGCATATGGCTACATAAACCACGCATTTACTCAGTCAATTCAATTTCTGTCTTGGCTTAACCTCCCCATGTCCAGTAATATATAAACTGTCACTTTCAATTATATAGGTACATTGTGGACAATGACCACATTTTTTCATCCAACCTGTACAGTTGTTTTACTTGCACTTTTCCAAAAAGCTTTTTTATATTTGAATTCCTTTTATATGTTACTATTGGTTTTTCACCTACTTTTTTCTGGTGCTCTACACCATTAGTTAAGATACCCCAGTTGCTGTAAATTACTTCCTTTATATCATAGAACAAAGGACTGAATGATAGTGTCATAGCCCCTGTAAAGGAGTCTTCATTACTTTTGTCGATTGTTGTTACTACATCCCCACTTTCTCTAATGTTATCTCCGTGATCATTAGCCCCTAAAAGTAGAACAAAATGTCCTTCTAGTCTCTTGTCCACAACTTCCTTTAATATGGGGTTAACAAATTTGTCAGGGTACCCTCTCCTTAATAGCATGTTTTTCTACTTCTTCATTGAAAACATCAAGTTCACTTACCATCCTGGCCAGTCTCACTCCCTGACCCTTCACCAAAGATCTTTTTTGGTGTAAGGGGTGACAACTGTCATAATGCAGTAGTGTGTTTGAGTAAGTGGGTTTTCTATATAGTGTTGAACTAAACCCCTTGTTGTCTCCATCCATCCATATGGTAATGTCCAGGAAGTGAGTTCTGTAACCATTCTTTCAAGTTTGCAGGTCTTGAGCAAATAGTGAACAAAGATGGTGGTTGGGGGCGTAAAAAGACATTTCTTGAGTACAGAGAGCTGATATGGTAGCTTAGATGCAATGCTACAGTTGCACCAAGTCTCAATGAGACAATTTCTATATCCAGCTTATTAAAATTGAGATCCGAATTTCATATGTAAGATTTTATCCACTATACATTCACTACATGTAGAGGCACATTAATTAGTGTATTTTATGACAGAGACATTAGTCTGTTTTAACAATAAGTTTTGTAAAGTTATGCACCTATTATAAGTTTATCAACAACATACAGAATGTTTTTATTAACATGTTTTATAACAGCCTATGGGTGATTGTATTGATGAACATGTGACAGGGGGTATGATTATTTAAATATGTTGTGTAATAAAATTGGTTATTCTGATGAAGTCATTGGCATACTGCTGATGAAAGCGCTTAATTAAACGTTGACTGTGGTGTATCTTCTTGTGGATCCTGCTTCATTTTGAATTATTGGTCTGTTTCTCACATTTTTGCTATAGGCTTGCATAGGTATTTCATCTTCTGTTATTTAAGCCTGTCTCTTCTCTTTAAAATGTACCATTTGACCTGTAAAGACTTCCTTTGTAACCGGCCATATTATATTTCTACAACCTTGATTTTATGTAATTTTTTCATTTATACAGTCTTGAAGTTTTATCATTTATTGAATTTTTTTTGGAGCTTTTCTCCTTTGGTCTTCACTGAAAATGGGTCTTTGGCTCATTTGTACTAAACCGGTTAACAAATGACAACTAAATAAATAAATAAAATAAATAAATAAAAGCCAATGCCAAATGGCTCTGGCCTACTATGTTTGCAGATGACTGCAAGTTAGGAGCAATCATTTAATCCGCAAGTGGCTTAGCCATCCTGCAGGAAGGTTCTTCCCAAATATATAACTGGTGCCAAAATCATTGAATGTAACTAAATGCCAAAAGTGCATTATTGTAACCTTTCAGAAGTCATCTACTTATGGGATTCACCACATTGACAACATGGTTCTAGGAGTAGACACAGTTGTTCAGGATTTGGGAACTTATTTTGGACACTGATTTAACCTTTGAGACCAATATGTTTCTATTCTTATAAGAAAATCCTTGGATATACTGCACAGCTTATAAACAAAGGGATTGTAACTAGGTCTATGGATGCCACTGTCCCTCTTTACTCAGCCCTCATTAGGCCAGTCATTGAATATAATGCCCGCTTTGGCATGTATCTGTCCAGACACATGCAACAACTGGAATGCCCACAGAGATGCTTTACTAAAAGGGCACACATCCTAATCAACATGTTCTACATGGACTAGGTCAGATCTCTGTCACTATACTCTGTATCCTATGGACTGCTAAGAGATGACCTGTGTCTGGCATACAAGGCAACCTCTGACTTATTACTGATGGAGTCACTGCACATCAGCAAGTCAAATGGCATCAGAAATACTCAACTCCAGATCTAAACTTCTTCTACAGCATCAACAGAACTGTTTGGAGGAACAAGTATATCTCACAGAGGATATTGCTTCTGTGGAACAGACTCCCCATCTACATAAAATAAAATTCATTCCTCTTGATATTTAAGCACAACTTAAGATTTATGGATAGGAAACAGAAAAGTTACCCCAGGACTGCCTCCTGTACTACTAATGGTCAGAGGCAGCACTGAAATGCTTAATCCATGCATGATGGACCAGCTCAAATTATGTATGGTATGATCTCAGTTATTCTTATTATGGTTATTGTATATTATGGGAATATATAATTATCTACCATGAGATGGGTAAGGCCAAAATATAGCCAAATGGGATTGGTTGCACTGAGCACAAAAAGGGAAAATGGCATCTAGCCTAATACTTGCCAATGAACCTATGAGCATAAGAGTATACATATGGGACAACCACTCCCTTTACCCTATCCTAGCTATGGTATTAAATAACTGCTGCAGTTTAGATTGGTAATCTAAGTAAAGAAAAATAAGGAAAATAAAATAAAGACTTTTTAAAAATGAATCCAGCAGGGAATATAATTGCACCACAAGACAGCAAGGTTCAGAAACAAATCTGGATCACTAGATG
Organism: Protopterus annectens; assembly: GCF_019279795.1. NCBI lineage: Eukaryota > Metazoa > Chordata > Ceratodontiformes > Protopteridae > Protopterus > Protopterus annectens. The sequence continues at coordinate 1,707,229,350 of NC_056733.1, forward strand.
GGTAAATCAGGAGGATAGGATATAGATGTTAATCTCTCAATGGACAGCATCTGCATTTAATGCCTACAGAAGAACAACTATGAAAGGTGTGATGGAATTATCTACAAAATAACACATGGCCTCATTGGTTGTAAAGCATATTGCAACTTCCCAGTAGGGTCTATGACCACCCTGCCTACTTAGATTTGCCCCTAAGCATGTTTATACCCCTATGAAAGCCCCACTACCTAGCTTATAAAATACAGGAAGCTGAAGCTTGGCAATCAATCCATCCATCCATCTATCCATCAATCCATCCATCCATCCATCCATCCATCCATCCATCCATCCATCCATCCATCCATCCATCCATCCATCCGCCCATCCACCTATCCATCTATCTATCTATCTATCTATCTATCTATCTATCTATCTATCTATCTATCTATCTATCTATCTACCTACCTATCTATCTATCTATCTATCTATCTATCTATCTATCTATCTATCTATCTATCTCTATCTGTCTGTCTATCTATCCATCCATAACCCCTTATTCCCATTTATGCATATGCAGTCAGGGTAACACATCAGTACTGACAAACATCTAGAACCAATGTTTACACCAGTGGGTGGGTACACTTGCAGTCACCAGCCAAAAAGACCTGGGGCCAGCCTTGAAATGATTATGTCCTGGGGCCAACCATCAAATGATTATACCTGTTATCTGCTAATGATGACAACTGGCTATTCTCCACAAAATGGTAGTGTACATCAGAAACCACAGGGATTCCATAAAGGGTTAAAATAGGATTGGGGAGCTAAAGAAAAGTTACAAAACAAATATGCAATTCTACATCCACTTTCTGCTGTGTTAGACTATTTCTTCCTGTACAATTTAAAGTATGCAAAATCAATTGACAATTCCTAAATCTCAAGTTCTACTTATGTCTCCTGTTTGTAACAGCATGCTAACATGCTTCCTGTTGTACATATAACTTGAATGCTATTACTTTATATGCTGAGTAGCTATAAGGCTGACTTGCATGTTGGGTAATGCAGATTTCTTCTATCAGCTGTTGTTACTACATTAACAGACTGCTAAGTGAACAAGAAAAGGGTAAAATCAACATCAAATACTGAAAACTGTTACTATATTAGTAAACATTACACATGCAACCAGACTGTCTCCTGGAGCATCTTTGCTGCAGTACTTGTTGCAAAGGTTTAAGCAGCACAGAAGAAACCCAGATGTTGCACAATTTTATAGCAGGCTGGAGCTGTACCCATTGTTCAGGCTTTTACTATTCATTAGTCAATCCTACAATTGTTTTTACGATTCATTAGTTAATGCTGCAGTTGTAATACATATTAATTTCAAAGGGCTATGAGGCACAAGTATACTATCTACGACAATAAAACTTACAAAACTGGCTTAAATCAAAAAAGCCATCACTAGACTCACAATTCAAAAGTTAAAATGATAAACCCTTTGATGAAGTAAGCAGAAAAAAAATAAAAAAAAATTCAAAGATAATAAAGTGGAAAGTGGCACCAAACCACTATGAAGCAAACAAACAAAAAATGCATTAAAATTGTTCTTAAGTAAATACATCTCAAAACAGATTAACTTATCAAATGAATAAGCTGCTTAGCTTTTTATTATAGTGGTAAATTGATGAGGCTTACACCAAGCAAACTTTAACTATCATTATCTTTTAAACTGCATCCATATTTTCTATTTGGCCTTCCAGGCTTCTTTCTCTTGTAGCACTGATGACTCTGGCTCTATAAGGCAGTTTGAGAGAAAACTGGAAGCAGTGAATGCAAAAAAATCAACCTCTTATCTTGTATTGTGAAAAAAGGAGATACAACATTTCTTTACACTGTTAGAGAGGACCCCTTAAACTTGATACATTTGAACTTACAGTAGTCTGACCTAGCTATTATAAAAAGACACATGTAATCAACATAGCACCCCCCCAAAAAAAAAAATACGTATTCATTATTTACTTCTCAATAGAAATAAAGGGGCCACAAGAGTCTGCTGATGCTTATATGACAGAGATACTGTGTTAAGGACTTTTAAGTTTGGATAAGACGCTGTCCGGTTCTATTCTCAGCTAGAGCGCCTTCTGCGTGGAGACATGCATGAATGGGCATACCTTGGTTGAAGGTTGTGCGTCAGGGCTGGTAACTCGGCACGTAAAAATCAACTACCAATCATTAGCAGACTGAAGTTCTGCTGTGGCGACCCTTAACCGGGTAAAGCTGAAAGACACAACATTATACATTGCTGGGAGATATAATTGTCTGTGGCATATTAAAGTGCAAAACGTCTGTCAGAATCCAATTTAAATTTAGTAAAACTTTGAATATGTGTAAAGCAGCAGAGTTGAGTAAGATGCAAATAGCCTACAGAGAAACTGGATGTGTATTAAATTAATATGAAGCAAATATAATGGTGCAAATAATAAGATGAATTAGCAGAGCCATCATGGCACTAAAATAGCATACTAAAATATAATACAACATAGTAAAATTGAAAATAAGACAATTTCAGTTAAGCATATGCTATATTGCTAACATACCACTAGATTAATGCTATGTTGCTAGGTTGCTAACATACCACTAGATTAATGGAGGCAGAAGTTGCCCTGCTTTGCAAGAATAATGTAGAAATAGTGTTTTACTAAACCATTTCTTTAAAATGTACAAAAGAAAAATGAGGACAGAAGGCAGAGAAATAAATGCAAGCAAGTGACAGAAAGAATTATTTGTTAATATAGTAGGTATTTGTGTTGAGAATACTGTTTCTTAAGATAGAAAAGAAAAATCTAACAATATGGTCACAGAGTGAATAAATGGATTGAGAGACCATGTATTAATGACAGAAGTATTAATTTTAAGCTTGATTCAAAAGAAGAATGTAAAATCTTGATTGATAATGTATTTAGAGTCTGGAGTTTGAAAGGCAATAAAAATGTTTTGAAGCTACATTACTGACTAATTCTGGCATTATGTTGCCAGTAGTGAATCAAAAAGGGATGTGCTATATTTGCAGAAATAAAAGCTACACACTTTTATTTTAAATCCTGTCACTACAACAACCCAGTATAATGGGAAGAAAAGCTTCGCAAGAGCTGAGCATGATTAAATGCATACATTGTGCTCAAGTGGAGTATCAGGGCATGAAACAGCAGCATTCATCCAGTACAGACTAGGGTATAAACACACTTGTGGGTAAACTTAACTTTTGATGGTAACAGCAATCTTGTAGCTAATAAGTCAAGCCAAGACATATGTACCCTTCAAATTAATTAACTTGAACCAACTCCTGTTGCACTTAAAAGGGGTTTAAAATAAACACTATGAAATACAGTATCATCGTTATCAGGAAACATCAGTTTGCATCAGCCTACTGCAGCAATAATTCCCCACTATCAAGTGAGTCAGGAAATAGAGGCCTGGGAACATGGGTTGATAGCTCCCTTTCCTTTGATCACAATGTGATGACTACAGTTAAGAAATCATTCTATATCTTGCAACTAACTGCAGAGGATATTGCTTCTTAAACCAGGGACATCATTGTTCCCTTATACTCTGCCTTACTTAGACCCTTTTTCCTGTATCTTACTAGACACACAGACACACAAACACAGACACACACACACGCACACACACACACACACACACACACACACACACACACACACACACACACACACACACACACACACACACACACACACACACACACACACACACACACACACACACACACACAATTGAATTCACTGACTATGCTGAAATGAGTACCTTTAATTTCACTCTGGGACTTACGGACCTTGACCTCCTTGAAAATTGTGGGAGAAACTGAAGGTAACTATTGGTAAGGTGCACATGGCCTCTGGTCAAATTGTCTAGCATATCATATGATTGTTTGATCAATTCTTTAAATGAACATTTAAAAACTAGCATCACCTCAGCAACAGCCTTCAAAAATCATTCACATTCAACACTCAGTTACCTTAAATAACATACCCCTTCTTAACTCTGCAATCAATTCAAGCCAACAATTCAGTTATGCTACCTATCAATAACACTTCATCATACAGATAGTAATGACATGATAATTCATTTAAACAGTTATAAAGATATTTCATTATTAGTTCCTGATTAAGGCTTTTTGGACACAGTGCTTCATACCTGTAAATAGATTAGACTTCCTTTCTTAATAACATCTAAGTGACATTAAAATACACATCTTTTCTCTCAAATGAAACAATGAAAACAATCTTAAACATTTGCAATTTTTGTTATGACAGTCATTAAAATAGAAATAATGTAGTTCAGAATGTCAACCGACTGCTTTGGAGAGTTAAAATATTGACAGATGCATATGGCAACATTTGTTTTACCAACATGAAGCGATAACATCTTTAGTTTGGAATGGATATAGGGCTAATAAAGTGTATGGTTTTGGTGTAAGTTTTCTGTTTAATCAGTCTCAATTGATGTGCTCTGGGATACAACATGTAAGGTACTGCTGTTATGTGCAGTGTGACTAGTCAACAAATCAACCTTAAAGTAATGGGTAACTGCATGTAAACCAAATTTATGTTCTATTATTATACAGAGTTTCAGCAAATCTACTTTTATTAAACTGGTTGTGGCTTGTATAGAAGTGCCTGAGTACAAGAAGACAGCAAGTGCTGCACCCATAAAGAAGAAAGGATCAGGAAAAAAATGGGGGAACTACAAGCCTATCAGTATAACAGAATTAGCCGAGAGGTAATCATGAAGAGAATCAGGAGGAGAGGCTAACACCTTTTGTAGATAATCACCAGAAAAGCAGGCAATATGGGTCACTGACCAGGAAGAATCATTCCAGCCTGATCCAGTTATAGGCTTTGTCATAGAAGTACTAATATATGTTGTCTACCTGGAGTAAGACCTTTAACTCATCCTATATAGGACACATATAGGGAAACTGGTGTTGCTGGGTTAAGAACAAAGAATTAGGAACTGGATAGTTGCCGATTCAATGTTAGGATACAGAGATCAAGAAATATATAAAATGATAAACAGAGTACATTAGGGATCTTTCCTGTATCCTATAACTCTTCGGTGTGCTTGTGTCAGTCATGAAAAGAGAAAAGACAATAGGACTGCAGTACAGCAGAGAGTCAATCAAAGGATCTGAGATGATTTAACAAGTAGACAATTGGTTTTAATTCAAAACATGTAAAATGCTTCACTTAGGTCACAGTAGATATAGTGTGAAATACTGGAGGACAGACATTGGTGGCAAAAGAGCAGAAAGTAGGCTCTAGTAGTGTTAACCACACCTTGGTCAGTTTACCAGAAGCAGGGTGAGGGCTTATGGCAGCAGCCAACAGATTTCTGGGACAAGAGGCATAACAGGCCCAACTAGCACCCTGTGGTGCTACCAAAAACTTCTGCTCCCTCCCTCAGCTCTTAAACTGAAGAGCAAAAGAAGGTCCCCTCCTTCCTTGTACTCTTGTATTGGCACCAGGTAGCCAGATGGAAAGTTATATGCTCCCTCCCTCCTACCACCAGCTCTTCAATGGAAAGGCAAAAAAAAAAGGTATGTGATCTGCTGGCTGATGGTCCTGAAATGTGTCTGGCATCCCACCCCTCCTCAGAGGAACAATTGAAAATAAAGCATCTGTGATCAGGTACCTGGGGCTTGTCAAATCAGACAATCAGGTCACATTTTTACACCCTGCCCTTGACCCACCTTCCTCATATTTTATTTAAAAAAATATAACTGCATTGTTTAGCCTGATTTAATAAAAAAAAAACTATCTTGTTTGATAATTTCCCACCTTTTCTAACTAGAATAGTCAAGCTTCCAGGCTTTGCTGGTTTCAGGACTTTAGTTTCAGTGTTCAGAGCTATCCAGACCTTGCTGTGGTAGATGGAGGTCCTACTGCTTACCAGTGAGAGTGGTGGGCATTGTACTGCCTATCTAACACTAGAGGAGTGGTTTCCAGCTTTGAAATTGTAATTTTATTGGCCATTTTGGGCTGATTTCTATCCCTTTCAACTTTCTGGCATAAATATGTGGGTTTGCACATGTTTGAGCTTGTTTTAGATCTGTAGATCCTGTTTGGGCGTCCTGCAGACTACTACAGCACCAGAAAGAGAAACTGCACTTCTCAGAAAGCTTAAAATGTAGACTAGCAACTTATTTCACTCTATTTCTGCCTGTAAGATGTTTTCCAGTTGTGCACTTGCCTTCCTTTATTTAAAAAGTTAAAATTTTCAAATGTCTAATTTTGCAAAGTTTTAATTGAGTTTACTGTTCTGGGCTATACACTCAAGTGTATTAGTCTTTCTGTGCTTATTTACTGTATAACTGCATTGTTTCGCCTGATTTAATCAAAAAAACATTTCTATCTTGTTTGCTAATTTCCACCTTTTCTAACTAGAATAGTCCAGTTTACAGGCTTTGCTGGTTTCTGGACTTTAGTTTCAGTGGTTAGAGCTATCCAGACCTTGTTGTGGGAGAGGGAGGTCCTACTGCTTACCAGTGAGAGTGGGAGCATTGTACTGCCTATCTAACTCTAGTGGAGTGGTTTCCAGCTTTAAAGTTGCAATTTTATTGGCCATTTTGGGATGATTTCAATCCATTTTAACTTTGCGCACCTAGCAGCACTGCGGGTCTACGGTTAAACTATTCCCAGTGCCAGAAAGTCTGCTCTTCGAATTTTCCCTTAGAACTATCTAGTTTATCAACAGTACAGGGCCGGCCTTAGCTGAAATGACACCCTAGGTGAAGTAGTGCTCCGGCAGCCCCACCCTACCTACAACATACTCACAAAACAACCCTATTTGAGCCACACCCACAGGTAGGTCACTCCCCAAGTAAGCCACTCCAGTAATTTCCTTAAATCATTTAAATGCATAAGAAGAAAAAGATACCTTGTAATGTTGTTAAACTGCAACTACCTTTGTGCACTTATTTCCTACTTTAAATACCAGAACTGGATCATAGTCAAATAGGGCCCTAGGCAGGGTAATAGATTGCCCCCCCCCCCCAGAGCAACCCCTCTTGCAGCAGCTCCCTCCCCAGCCATTCCAGTTTTCCATTACTTGGCTATTTCTCACCAGTTACCATACACACTGTTCAAATCTATCAGTGTACATACTGTTTTCTTATTTACTTCCACAATGTTTAGACATTAAAATAAAATAACACAAACACAGATAGCCATTTGCTAAACAAACAATACAGTCTTGCAATGAATACAGACTTAGCATGAGCAGTAAACTTCTCTGCCCTTGAAACTCATACTCATTGAAATGGCAAAACTCGCTTTCATTAAAATAGCATGAAAACCCAGATTCATAGAAAATGCATCTGGCCAGTGGAGGATTAAGTTTATCTTTGGGCTGTTTTCTAAACAGACTACTTGCACACATTTTTTAGGGCCATGCATACACGTATTTGTTTTTTTGATTCATCTTCCTGACTGTATTAAATTATATTCCTTGTATAATACAGCACCACTTGTTAGAATGGGTTTTAAATTTGTAGTTTTAAACATTCTTTTAATAAGCAATGAAACAAAATGTATGAACCAATAACTACCCATTTCAGAAAATGTCAGCCATAAAAGACCACTCAAAACTTCTGTAATTACAATCCACCTATATCACTCCATACACACAATATCTGCAGAAGTAAAACCATCTGAATAATTCTACATTAAAGAAATCTGTAACCAATGAAGAGGTTGCTACTGACAAACAACTTTACGTTTTAATGTTTTATCTATAAATTCAGTGCCTGCTGCCCTTGAAGAATTGTCTATATTACATTAAAAATTGGTAAGTTGGTTATATTGCAATAGGAAATAACAAACCAACAAGTTCATAGTTACTACGTATCTCATACAAAGGACGACATACTCAGGAGTGTAGAACCCCTTTCCCCCTTATAATTCAAACAATCGTATATGTACTACAATATCAGCACTCCATTTTCATGGTGTGGGGAGTAGAATCCACAGCCTTCTGCACCAAACGCAGTTATGCTACCAACACTGCTTTCAGATTCTACAATACAGTGTGCCATTTGATAAACAAAAAACAGCTATTTTGCACTTTGAAAACAGACTTAGCATGAGCAGCAGTAAACTTTCTTCATCACTTATGTTTCAGCTGTTATTTATAATTGATTATTTTTATTATGGTAAAACTAATAAAAAATTTTCAAACAAGAAAAAAAATGATCTGCTTTTGGCACTACAATTATGAAGAGTATGTTCTCTTATTGTTAACACCTGATGGGAAGAGCTTGAATGTGCCCTGTGAGTTGCAGATGATGTACCCACTCCTATCAGATAAGAAAGTTATGTACTTATACAGGGAAACTAATCACCAAATCATAATATTCATAATACATAACTGTATTACAACAGAGTTACACAAAAATCCAAAGGACTGGATTTTAAGTGAGTAAAATTTGGCAATATAAAAAGGTGAATTATAGTAAGGTTCTATCACAAACTAGAAGGAGAAACACTGAAGAAGAATCAGAACCACAAACACACAGAATGCATACCACTGCAGGTGGCAAACCTACAAAAACAAAAATGGAAGGACTACTTCTGTTAGAATTAATAGAAAATATCAAGGAGTGCACATTGACATTTAGGAAACAAACTCGAAGAGAGATACAGAATTACGTCAGCTAAAGTAGAGGGAGGCAGACATCAGAAAAGCAAAAGCCTGGTGTGAGGAAACAGCAACAACCACCACGATGAAAGGAGAGAAAAACATGTTACCGGTGCAGAAACAGTGAACATAAGCCATCAAAAGGTGCTGAATTTAGACAAATGGGAATGAATTTGAAGCTAGATCACTACAGAAAGGCAGACATAATGAACAACTATGTCTGATTTGAGCAACAATTATGAAAACGATTAAAGTGTAGCTGGTTCTACAATGGTGGTGGACTGTTTTGACAAAATATCTGGGCCATATTGGGGATTCTAGAATTTTAAAATGAAAAAAGAGGAAAATTAGTGAACCCCATTCCCAATCACTTGAATAAGATGGGTCGTGATTAGATGGTGACTCTTTACTGTTGAAGAAAAGATTGGATTTACCTTCAAAAGACAGGCCTGCAGAAAGAGAAGGGAAACTACAAACCAGTTAGCCAGACAGCACTTGTAAAATGAAAAGGAAGTCACTTCAGAAGGCTGGAAATACTTCCTGAATATATCAACTTGTGAAGCACAGGACTCAAGTCTCCAGATTTTTTTGATGTTGTGATCCTGATCCTTAGCCCTAACCTTAACCTTAAGAAGTATATGGATGTGGATGTAAAGATTCTACAGGAAAGTAAATAACATATCCCATCCATCCATAAAGCCTTTTTCCCCACCTTTGTACTTCTAGTCAGTGTGTCACATCAACATTAAATATACCTCACAAAAATTAATGTAGAAATCAGAGACGTTTGTGGTGGATTACAACACTGTCAACAGCCTTGGTAAAAACAATAGCTGTGTAAAAGGACATACAAAGTAATGGTACTGACAAGGCAATTAAGGTCCATCAGCTGACTCTATCTTGTACACTCTATGAACAAGGAAATAGGGATGTAGTGAGAAAAGGAATGTCACTAGAGATGCTGCAGAAGGTTGATGAAAATGTCCATGAATCTCAAACTAATGATATCTTGAAGTGGCCCAGTGGTGCGATCATCTAATGTTACTGTTCTAATAATCATTCTGTACTTCAGCGCAGCTGGACATTAACTTCTTTGGTTTAGTTCCAACACTATTGGCCCTTCTGTCCCACTATTCATAGGTTCATAGGTTCATACTAGGCTATCTGCCCTAGGGCATTTATAAGCCTAGCCAGAATGTGTTTGGCTTTCGCCACCCATTTTAAATTTATTTTGCTATGCCCTTTTTCGAGGTTAGCATACTGTGCCTCTGTCTAACAGTGACACAGAAGTGATACCCGGGGTAAACCTACGATCTCCCATCCACTCATCAAGATTCCTCTTGAAGAGAGTCAATGAGGGACTCTGCCTAACCTGGACTGGGATTTTATTCCAGAGTGAAGGGAGTCTCTGGGTTATGAATCTGTCCCTCCAGCATGTCCTATTTATTTCAGTGCTGAGGTTCAAGTCTCTCGAGCACGTAGCTCGATGGGATTTGGATTTTCTGAGGTGCAGCATGTCCATTAATTCCGGGTTGGACATGGCTTTATTTGTCAGGCACAGATCGCCTCTGAACAGGCGGTATGCCACTGAGTAGAGCTGGAGTTTCTTTAACCGGGCAGCATATGGCATCTGTTTGAGCCCTTTGAAGCTTACTCTCCACAAAACTAGATGATCATAATTTAGGTAAGTGGTTGTGATTACTGGATCATTAAAAACCCACGTCCATGAACCTGAAAATTTCTTCCTGAACTGGTGTGACTTTGGATGTGATTGCATTTATTAATGAAGTGGCAAAGGGCAAACCTCATTGTATGTGGATGGTGAAAGACTTACTAACTAAATCACAAGGAGATTTTTTTAAATGTTTTTTGTAATGATACTTGCAGATACAAGATGTTGACAGATACAGGGTGTCCTCCTTCAGTCATAATTATGAAACTATGAAACTCCCAGGGGTGGATTGTAGGGCAAAACCCTCCTCATTCCAGTGTTGGGGGACATGTACCTGTACCTCTGCTGGTAACAATCAGTTCTGGGATTCCTGCATCTTGCATGCAAGAAGGCATTACTCTTATCAATGGCCCACTTGGAGGAATGGTCCTTCAGTCTGCCATCCAAGATCATACATAAACACACCAGCTTTTGAAAATGGACATCACTGTATATCACTGTATTTTCTCAGTAGCAGTGGACTCTTATGTGGATAGAAGCTTTGTAGTAGTGTCAGTCAGTGTTTGCCTCATGTACAACCTACATTATTTTTTAGTTCTTTCAGAGGAATACAATAACTGACATAATTCATACTATGTAAATTTTTACCCAAGGACATAAAATTAGAAATGTAAAACAAAGATGTAAGACACCTAAAAGTATGCAATTGCTATTAGTAATATAAATGTACTGATTACTCTTCTCTGTTTTTCTTTTCAAATTTTCTCACTAGATTTCCTTTGAAAATGGTCGCTGCCCTTAGGATTTTCCTGGTCAAGAAACTTTAAATGAATAAATACATGCATACATAGAGATATCAGCAAATAAACACATAACGCCTTTGTAAATAACATAAAAGATGCAAAAATATTTTTTTTCCTACAGATTCATATAGATCTGCAAAACAGTAAAATGTACACATCTACACGGAGAGCATGGAACCAAAGTTGGTAACTGATAACTTAGATTCAATTAAAAATGTAAATAAATGCATCTCATTATGAAAATTCACAGATATGGTAGATTAGGAGGGATGGAGTGCAGTATTTTAAACAAAATAAGCAAAAGAAGATCTTGGGAATGCATTTATTTTGGATGAAATTAAATTTAAAAAATTAAGAAAACCAGAGTTATGCTGTGACACACAAACGGGATTACCAATACAAAGAAAAAATGTTGTACCTCTCTTTACATACACAGTGAGATCCCAACTTAAGTGTTGCCATTCTGCAGACACCAAAGACAGAAAGGATGAAGCTGTCTATAGGAACATATAGTTCATGGTAAAAGCAGTAAGAAAAGAGAGCAAACAAATGTAGGATATAGATGTTTGAAGAACTGTGGGAGAGGAAAAACATAACAGAAATACTTAGGAATTTTAAAGTTGATAGCCCAAGAGATTTAATACCTTTCTGAAAATGAACTACATGTGAAAAACATTTTAATTGAGGTTGTGGGAAGATCTGAGCAATTCAAGTGTGGAAAAAAAGTGCACAGAAAGGGTTGAGGATTCATGGAACAACCTTTGGAAAAAATGTAGATTGCAGAAGCTGTGAGGAAATATAAGGTGGCATAGAGCACCCATAAAGTTGTTTTGGAAATTAATATCGGTTGAGCAATACAAATTACCTTACAATGATGGCATATTCAAGGGGGAGGTTCATAAGCAGACTAAATGATTGCTTATTCTGTCATCACATGCAGACATTCTACATTTAATTCAAAATGCCCATCAAATCAGCAGCATTTAAATACCCCATTAGTCACGTTCAATAATTTCCTTATAATACAAAGGAAAAATAATCACAGCTCCAAAATGTAGCAAATAGCCTGCAACATCCACCAAATTTAAAAAACAAAACTGGTCACATTTCAATTTTTCTGCTAGAAAATTAACTCCAAAATGCTAACAAACTGTAAAGTATGGAATTCTGATTTTACATAAAGAGCTGCTAATAGCTCAGCATCTGTTCAATGTTGAGGAATGAGCCGATTTTAACTCAAGTTTACCTTAAATCTACATCAAAGGTATAAGTATTTTTCTTAACAGTTACGTAAGGTAAGTATTGGCTCTTTGGCTTGGCATTACATCCACTGCTTAATCGAAATGGTAAGTGATGGGATTCTAACACAAAACATTCTTTTTTAATTTCTACGCCAATGTAGCTAGTTTTGGGGAGGGAACTGCAAAGCCCAGGGTGCATGCACATCATGTTGCACTGTGCATTTCCTAAGTTGTTTTGCGAGTTTTACAACATTTAAATTTGACTATTGCTTCCATTTAAATCTCTCACCTGTTTCAGGCACTCCTGCTGCTTTTCAGGTCCCCCACACGGCCCCACAGCAGTCTTTATATCAGTGTCAGTGTACGTGTGAATGACGAGCATGTACTTCTCCTTAAAGGTAGTGGAATGAAGATTTTTTTTTTCTTTTGTAGTTGTTGAAGCTTCCTGGCCACGCTGCAGGTATAAAAGTGGGAGGGCACTCGCCCCTCCCCTTCGTTTGGCGCCCTATGGTTTATTTACACATTTTAATGAATGTACTTTTCTTATTATGCATTTGCATAATAAGAAAAGTAAATTAATTAAAATAAATAAACAAACACAAACTGTGCCCTTTACTTGGCCGGCCTGTATGGCGCCCTAGGCGGTTGCCTAGTTCGCCTATGCCTAAGGCCGACCGTGCAGCAGTAGCACTAAAATTTGTATACTTGTGACTAGCACTCACTCTAAAACTCGCTACAAAGCACTAGGAAGTCTTAATTTGTTACAAGCACTCACCTCTCCTTGGTAATAAGGAGAAAATAGTCGCAGGAACTAGACAGCCAACAATTGCAAGTACCTTGCCAAAAAGTAAGGGAAAACAGCTCCTGTACTACACAAAGAAAGCACCTAACTAGGCATGTCCAAGGGTCAGCTTCCGGTAATTTTTCCTGTCCACCTGGTGAATCTGGGCATACTGGGGCAATGCAGCAATTGCCTCAAGTACACAGACAACCCTCTCTTCCTACCACCAGACACTACAACCTGTGAGAGATGCAGTTACATAGCCAAACTGGAAGCTAAGCTCTCTCCTGCCAAGATTGTGCTAAACAGTGAAGAGGAGAAGGTTAACACCCATACAACACCTCAGACATCACATAGTCCTACAAAACCCACACCACCAAAACCCATACATAGCAGCACAAAATCCACATATGCGAAGGCTCTTAACATTAACCTGCCCAAGCAACAAGGACCTCTGAAACTGAAATGCAAGAAAACACCATCCCCAAACGTAACCAAAGTGTCACATAGCTCACAACACCAGTGTGCCACCCAACAGCAGCCCCCTAAGGCAAGACAACGTACCCAACACTTTAATCATAGGTGACTCTATAGTCAGGCACACTGATGTCCCACTCACCAGGCTGAACAAGGAGAAAATTACAGTTAGTTGCCTGTTGGGTGCCAGGATCCACCACATAACACATGCACTCAAGTCACTCCACAACAGGTACAAATATGACTCTGTCATTGTCAATGTTGGAGTGAATGACTTGAGATGTACCTCCCTGGACTACATGAAAAGAGACATGGAAGAGCTCTCGATCATGTAGTCCAGGCAAGTATGACCCTAGCCCTGAGTAGCATCCTGCCATTGCCCAGAATGATACCACAGTATAAGGACAAAATGATTGACTTCAATAATTGGCTAAGTTTCTGGTGTCATTCAAAAAAGATCCAGTATCTGTCTGCCTGGGACGACATGATCGACAAACCACGATGCTTTGCAAGAGATGGTTTGCACTTGTCACCCCTGGGATTCAGGTTACTGACTAAGGCTCTTGACACCCCTATAGTGCCTTTTTAGGCAAGGTTCAAAGGACAAAACTACCACTGTAACGGGTACAACCAAGCAAAATCTGAAGGTAATGCTACTCAATGCAAGAAGTGTAAACTTCAAGATGCACTCTCTCGAGGCTCTCCTAAAAATGGAGAACATGGATATCTGTGCAGAAACTGAGACCTGGTTCAAAGCTCCAGACAGCACCCTTGCAATACCAGTCTACAACTCATACCACACTTTTCAGCCAGCAAACCAGGACCGAAACACTAAAGGTGGAGGAGTGTCCATATTCACCAAGGATATTCACACCTCCAGGCTGGTTGCTAACACAATGCATCTGAAATTCTCCAAATGCAACTAACACTAGGTAAGACTGCAATATAAATTGTAGCTTGCAACAGTTCCCCAACCATGCTCCAAGATTATCACTACACCTTTCTAAACATACTGGAAAATATTAAGATACAACCAAACACCCTAATACTGGGTGATTTCAACTACCCTATCATTAACTAGGAAAACTATTCCTGTGCTAAAACCTTCGCTCAACAGTTCTTGGAATTCATAAATTCCAATGCCCTAAAGCAACTAATTCATAGTCCTACCAGGGGTACCAATATTCTAGACCTGGTCATTACCAACATGGGAGATTGATGCTCCACATCAGTGGTCACCCCCTCGTTGGTCAGATCAGATCATAAGCTAATCACCCTTGACATCCACATCCCACCCCCACCCCTCTTTAAGGAAACCTCCGTAAAAAACTTCTCAAAAGCCAACTTCATGCTTCTCAAGTCAGAAGTAACAAACTTCACGACACCCATGCAGATGGGAACTGGAAGTTCAACTGCTGAATCCTACACTAAGGTGCTGTATGAGCACATTCACTCGTGCATGGACCAAGCCATCCCAAATAGAACCAAGATGCTGTCCTATAAAAAAAGGAAGCCAATCTGGTGGACCCCAGCAATAAACAAGCTGTACAAGAGAAGGAAGAAACTGTTGCAGAAAAAGAGGAAGAACCCAGGATTCAAAAAAACTTCTTCACCAACCTCAGTAGAAAGCTGAGATCCCTCATAAAATCTTCCAAAGCTAGTTATGAAAACAAAATTGCCAAATTTTCCAAAGCCAACCACAAGGCATTCTATAGCTATGTCAAGAATCTAAATGGCAATACTCAGATCTACTCTGAGCTACAGCAGAATGGCACTAGATATACTGATCCCAAAGATATTGCCAATATCCTGGCAGATAGATTCAGTGCCAACTTCACCCCCCTCTCACCCCATAAAGGGCACATCTCAACACTTAAAGAATGCCAAATTCTGGTAATCACGGCCACTCATATAAAAAACACACTCCCCAAAGAGAAGAATACAGCATCCATGGGACCAGACGACATCCCAGGCTGGGTACTGCATGAACTACAAAATGAACTGGCACCTCACCTGTGTGTCATGTTTAATCATAGCCTCACCTCAGGCTTCATGCCCACAGAGTGGCACACAGCTACAGTCATCCCACTCCACAAGGGGGGTCCATTTTGGATCCCGGGAACTACCGTCCCATCAGTCTGACGGGCCTGATCTGCAAGGCCATGGAATGTGTTATCATGTAACTTATAAAGAAGGATGTTGGCAACCTTCAAACACTGGACCCCACCCAGTTTGGGTTCATGAAGGGCTGATCTTGCCTCCTGAATCTGAATGACTTCTTCAAATCAGTCTCCAGAGCCGTGGACGAGGGTAAGGTGGTTCACACAGCCTACTTGGACCTTGCCAAGGCTTTCAGTAATATTCCCCACTCTGGAATCATAGATAAACTTACTAAGCTGGGCATTAATCCATACATCACTCGACGGGTTGCAAACTGGCTTACTGACAGAACACACACTGTAAAAGTAGCTGACTCCAAATCCAACTCCAGACAAGTTACGAGTGGTGTACCACAGGGTTCTGTCCTGGGACCACTCTTGTTTGGCATCTACTTCTCTGAAATACAGGCCAACACTAAGGGACTCTGGCTTACAAAGTTTGCAGATGACTGCAAGCTGGGAGCCATTACTGAATCCCCAAATTATGTGGATATACTACAAAAGGGCCTTACCGAAACAGATGCCTGGTTCCAGAGCCATGGGCGCAAGCTTAATGCCAAAAAATGTATACTTGTCCCTTTTGGGAAAAAACACGTGCCTGTGAACTACCATATAGGTGGCAATACACTAAACACTGAAAGTATGATAAGAGACCTAGGGACACAGGTGGACAGTGGTCTCACCTTTGATAAACACATAGCCACAACAGTTAGAAAATTCTTCTACATGGCACACCTCATCACTAAGGGCTTTTCATCCAGAAAAAAGGAGGTGATTGGCCCTCTGTATTCATCCCTCATTAGACCCATTATAGAATACAATGCCCCATTTGGTATTTACCTCACAAGACATCTGCAACAACTAGAAAGTCCGCAGAAATACTTCACAAAAGGAAACACAGGCCTAAAGCAGATGCCTTATGTTGACCATCTAAAGAAACGCCAGCTATACTCTGTCGCATATCGCCTACACAGAGGTGATCTCTGCCTAAAATACAAGGCCATGTCAAACCCAGATTTGATGGACATGCTACACTTAAAGAAATCCCAGTCCCTCTGAGCCACATGCTCCAGGGATCTTAACCTTGTCATCATGATGAATAGAACATGCTGGAAGGATAGGTTCCTGACCCAGAGACTCCCCATACTCTGGAATAGGCTGCCCATACATGTCAGGCAGAGCGCCTCAATGGCCCTCTTCAAAAGGAACCTTGATGATTGGATGGGAGATAGGAAATTCACCCCGGGGATCACATCAGTAGCCCTGCTAGACAGCGATCCAGGAAAGTAAATATTTGTGGGAAGCAATAGCCAGGGAATCATTATGGTTAGGCTTGTATAGGCCCTAGGGCCGATAGCCTCATACCTACCTATGAAGCTATGAACCTATGAAAAGAAACAAATCTTTTTTCATTTTTCTTAAACTGTAGCAAACTGCTTGACACAGATGTAGCAAGAACATGCTACAGTTTATAGCCGCCACATAGATTTTAAAAAAAGAAAGAAATCTTTTTTTGTTTTATACTGCAGCAAACTACTTGCTACAAAAGTAATAAGCATCTGCTACAGTTCAGACCACAAATGGAGTACTACAGCAAAAGCAGTTAAAAGCTGGCACGCATTTAAAGAGCCATGAGGATGGATGATCATGTCCCCTAACACTTTGTGCCAGGACAGTTTCCCCCCTCCCCACCCCCCAGCTACTCCTCTGGCTGGGATAAATATTCATGACAGTAGACTTCAGTAGCAAAGTGTTAATGCTACCCTGAATAGACCTCGTCTTGAATGCTGCATGCAGTTCTAAGAGCCACATAGTATGATGGACATGATGCTGCTGAATGAATCCTGTGAAAAGACACAGAAAGCTCAAGAGGACAGAGGAGAAGGAAGAGGAACAGATAATACAAGAGCTAGAGCTCTTCTATCCTGTATCCAGAACACATGATAGTGGACATAATACTGGTGCACAAAATCAGATTGGGGATATTTAGGGGTTATCCTTTCCTAAACAGAAATAACTGAATGGAAAGCAGGAGGCACAAGCAGTGAGTGTTATGGTTAACTACTGTCTGTATCAATGAAAATACTTCTTCAGAGAGAAGGGTACAGATCCA
Organism: Protopterus annectens; assembly: GCF_019279795.1. Lineage (NCBI taxonomy): Eukaryota > Metazoa > Chordata > Ceratodontiformes > Protopteridae > Protopterus > Protopterus annectens. The sequence continues at coordinate 1,707,247,284 of NC_056733.1, forward strand.
TTAACTGGATTACTTGAATGGATGATAGCAAAGGAATCCACAGAGATACCAAACAGGGCATGGGAAAGATGGGCAATGCATAAGGAAAAATAGGGAGAGGACGTAGAAATTCAGCTAATGGTCAGAATAGGTAAAACTATTTTCTTCTTTGATTAAACAAATGCAATGAGACATGCCTGACATGTCAAACAATGTGGTCAAGGAACTTACGTAGTTAAACTTTAAAAAGTAAACCATGCTAATTTAAACTTGAATCAAATGTTGGCCACATTACAGCACATGTGGCATAATAATAGATTTGAACTGAATAAGATGCAAATAAATTCTTTAAGTTTATATACGGGATGCTATCATCCTGTAACTTTAGCCAATGAAATCCAATCTCAGGAATAGTCAAAAAAAATAAGGTGCCTGTTAATGAAAAGACAGTTTGTGTCACAATAAGGCTTTAGAATAGCAGCTGAATGCGGGTGTTAACTGCAAGCTTTGCAGCCATTCAGAAAAGCTTTAGAACAATGTTGTGGAAGATGTGACTTCAGTCTATTTATGTTGAAAAGTAAATAGCATTTTTTTGGAAGCTGTTACCAGTGAGGTTTCAGCACATCATTTGGTGGTGTATTTATGGAAAGAATGGCATTACACAGGTCATTAGGATGATGAGTTTGGATCCATGTTTCTCTTAGACCCTTATAGTCCACAACCTTAATAAGTGTGACACCATGATAAAAGTAGCTCACGTTATGTCTCATTAGGTTGCCAGAGCTGTCTCCTGACTGACATTTCTGTTGGATCATGTGCAGATGTTGCCAGAAGTTAAGTAAAACATTAGTCTGCACAGATGGTAGTGCCCCAAAGGCCTATGTTATATCAAATAAAATGGAAAAAAAATACACACAGTGTGTGTGTGTGTGTGTGTGTGTGTGTGTGTGTGTGTGTGTGTGTGTGTGTGTGTGTGTGTGTGTGTGTGTGTGTATGTGTGCTGCATTTCTCATAACCCTGTGTACGTTACTATATTGTGCACCCTAAACTAGTAACTGTATGAACTGCCATAGAGTATATCTTACATTAATAATGGTGCACACACTGCCATACAGTGTATCTTACACTAATAACTGGTGTGCATTGTACATGCTACAATACAGTGCATATTTCACCATACAGTGCACCTTAAAGCAAAAACTGTATACACATACTGCCATACCATAATTGCGTACACACCCTGCCATACAGTGTACCCTAAAGCAATAACTGTGGACACATACAGCCATACAGTGTATCTTATGCCAATAATTGTATGCTTCTAGTGTCATGCAGCGCATCTTACACTAATAACGGTGTGCACATGCTGCCATAAAGTTCACCCTAATGCAAAAGCTATATACACATGCTGCCATACAGTCCAGCTTACACTAACAATTGTGCAGATATTCTGCCATACAGTGCATCATACACCAACAAGTATATGCATACACTGCAATACATAGGTTCATAGATTAGTACCAGTCTAACTGTCTTTGTGGGACATTTTAAGCCAAGTCAGTTACCCAGTGTAAGAATCAAACCCTGCACCTTGTGTCTATAAGGTAAACACCTTAACCATTACACCAACCTCCCACCACATCTTGCACTAATAACTATGAAGTGCACATACCAATAACTGCATGCATATACAGCCATACAGCACTTCTTACACCAACAACTGCATGCATATATTGACATACAGTACCTCTTACACTAACAACTGTGCGAACATGCTTCCATACAGTGCATCTTGCACTAATAAATGCATGAACATACTGCCATGCAACGCAGTTTAGACAAGTAACTGTATATACACATACTGCCATACAGTGCATCTTACACTAACAACAATGTGCACATACTGCCATACAGTGTACCCTAAACCAATAACTGAGTGCACATATAGCCATACATCAATACCTGTATGCATATATTGACACGCAGTGCATCTTAAACCAACAGCAGTGTGTAAATGCTGCCATAAAGTGCATCCTAAAGCTATAACTTGCACACACACTGCCATTCAGTCCATTTTACACCAATAACTGTATGCACTTACTACCATGCAGTGCAGCTTACATTAATAACAGTGTGCACATGCTGCTACAATGAACACCCTATGCCATCTGTGTGTATATACTAAAATACTGTTCACCCTAAATCTACTGTGTGCATATCCATCACTTAACGTCCAAGATAGGTTCTATCCGACTGAATGTTAAGCAACTAGGACATTAAGTGAACACTGTATTCTTTACATTGTGCTTTGCTTAACATCCTTCTGCACAATATCTGACTGCATTTACCTCCTCTTAGCACAGTATGGACATAAATGCAGTCTGACATTGTACAGAAGGCCATTAAGCAAAGCACACCTGTACTGCAGTACTGTGATCCCAGCTGTGCAACTTACACCAAATGCGCTTGTTTTTCTAGTTCTTTTATTAATGTTATTAGTATCACATTACATGGTAGTTTGTGTACATCCAGTGAATGCACATGTAATGCATTTGCTGTTCCACATGTCACTGACCTGCAAACTGAGCAATCTGTTCTTGTGGTGTAGCCATAACCAACCTGTTTTTTTTTCCTGTTTTTCCCCATTATGTTTGTCGATCATCCAACTTTTCCTGGCTAACTGTCCCACTTGTCCTTTGACTGACTGCGCTGAGAATGCCCAAATGCAGAGGCACCCATAGTGATAGTCTCTGAGACACAACTGGAGTGCTCAGTAGTGAAAACAACTGGCTCCTATCCAGAAGCATAGGATCATCCTGGGAGCAAGGGCAAACTTAATATGTTTATGGGTACCATGGAAGTTAAAAAGCCATATCCAGTCTCTTTCATACAGACAAAAATTATGGAGCCATGTCTATCCAGAAATAATATTTGTAAATACATTGACTTATGCTGCACAGATCTAGTATCAGTCTAATGTTTTTTTGTTTGTTTTGGCAGTAAAAAGAATGTGTAGTAATAAGCAAATCCATTCTAGTCAAGTAAGGCCTTTTGCATGTTTTTTTTTTTTAATAAGCATCTTTATTAAATTATCATGCATGACATAGACAGTCTTATCTTAATAAGGTTTAAGACCTCTTATCTTTTCACAATCTTTTGATGAGGTGAGACATCTGACAAGAGGACATATTCTGTCAAGGATGCAATGTGGAAAGAAGTCATACAGCTTATGGGTATGACTGTCCTGATACACTTGTCATTGCTAACATCCATCCATTGATGAAAGTGGAAAATTCACAAGTCATAATGTCACCAATTGACTACAGAGGAGGGTATGAAAAGCCTCTGAGATTAGACTGTGATCCTCTTTTTTCCTTTTAAACTAGCATATATTCTGGAACTTTCCTAACACATTTTTCCTCATAGATCTTTGGTCACCTTTGCTGTTTGCTGTGCTGTTAGCATAACTGTCCGACTCCCTTGGCAATGGCTATTGATGGCAATATAAAGTGGCTTGTTTTTAAGCCTTGATATGCAGAAGCTAGTGTCTGAATGAAAGAATGTGGGAAATTAAAAGCTGCCAAAACACTATGTTGCTACTTAGAATTATTGAATGCCTTCTCTGCATCTGCTGAGAGTAAGGCTCATGGTGCATTTAACAGCTGACCCCCTCTCTATCCACTGGGTTTCTTTTAACATATGCTACAATGCACCTGCCTTTGATAAAATCCACCTGATCCAATTGTTCATAGGTTCATAGGTTCATAGGTTCATACTAGGCTATCTGCCCTAGGGCATTTATAAGCCTAGCCAAAATGTGTTTGGCTTTCGCCACCCATTTTAAATTTATTTTGCTATGCCCTTTTTCGAGGTTAGTATACTGTGCCTCTATCTAACAGTGACACAGAAGTGATACCCGGGGTAAACCTACGATCTCCCATCCACTCATCAAGATTCCTCTTGAAGAGAGTCAATGAGGCACTCTGCCTAAACTGGACTGGGATTTTATTCCAGAGTGAAGGGAGCCTCTGGGTTATGAATCTGTCCCTCCAGCATGTCCTATTTATTTCAGTGCTGAGGTTCAAGTCTCTCGAGCATGTAGCTTGATGGGATTTGGATTTTCTGAGGTGCAGCATGTCCATTAATTCGGGTTGGACATGGCTTTATACATCAGGCACAGATCTCCTCTGAACAGGTGGTATGCCACTGAGTAGAGCTGGAGTTTCTTTAACCGGGCAGCATATGGCATCTGTTTGAGCCCTTTGATCCTCTTGGTGAGGTACTTTTGGGGTCTTTCCAGTTGCTGCAGGTGTCTGGTAAGGTACATCCCAAAAGGGGCATTGTACTCAATTATGGGCCTGATGAGGGATGAGTAAAGAGGCACGATGATCTCCCCTGATCTAGATGTGAATCCCTTCATGATTAGGTGGGCTATATAAAATGTTTTTCTAACCACTTTGGCCACGTGGTTGTCAAATGAGAGATTGCTATCAACTTGGGTCCCCAGGTCCCTAATTACTTCTTCTGTACTTAATGGATTTCCACCTATGTGGTAATTTGTGGGCACTTTGTTTTTGCCAAAGGGATGACTATACACTTTTGGCATTTAGCTTGAGGCCATGGCTCTGGCATCAGTTGTCTGTTTCTATGAGGCCCTTTTGGAGGATGCTTGTGTCGGCTGGAGAGTCGATTATGGCACCCAGTTTGCAGTCATCTGCGAACTTGGTCAGCCACAGTCCTTCCGTGTTGGCCTGTACCTCCGAGAAATATATACCGAACAAGAGAGGTCCCAGGACTGAGCCTTGTGGGACACCACTTGTAACTGGTTTGGAGTCTGACATGGCTCCAGCAATTCTAACCATGTGGGTTCTGTCCTTGAGCCAGTTTGCAATCCATCTAGTGACATAGGGGTTTATATTTAAGCTGGTGAGCTTATCTATAATGCCCGAGTGGGGTATTGTATCGAAGGCTTTTGCGAGGTCCAGGTAGGCTGTGTGGACCACCTTCCCCTCGTCAATGGCCTTGGTGACTGTTTCAAAGAAATCAACCAGGTTTAAGAGGCAGGATCTGCCCTTAACAAAGCCGAACTGGGTAGGATCCAGTGTTTGTAGGTCCCCAATATCTTTATTTATGAGGTCCATGGTGATCCTTTCCATAGCTTTGCAGACCAAGCTAGTCAGGCTTATGGGGCGATAGTTTCCAGGATCCGTTGAGGTACCACCTTTATGGAGAGGGACCACTGTTGCTGTACGCCACTCTTTGGGCACATATCCTGTAGTAAGGCTGAGATTGAACAGTAGTTTTATGTTTGGGTTTAGCTCTTCTTTGAGTTCATGTAGGGCGCAGCCCGGGACACCATCTGGTCCCATTGATGCTGTGTTTTTGCTTTGGAGAGGCGGCTCTTACCTGAGCATCTGAGATGTCAGGGGCAGCACTCTGCTGGGATAGATATTTGCCCTTTTGGTGGGGAGGGAGAAGTTTGCTGAACCTGTCAGCTAGGATGTTGGCAATGTCTGTGGGTTTGGTGTATTTTTGTCATTTTGGACTAATTCTGAGCATATCTGGGAATTACCACCCAGGTTCCTAACATAACTAAAGAAAGCCTTGTGATTATCCTTAGTGTCCTGTGCAATTTTTCTCTCAAAGCTGGCCTTAGACAATTTTATGTGTGCCCGTAGTTTTTGCTAATACTGATCAGTGATGCCTTCCCTTTTGGGATTTTGCTTTATCATTTAGTAGCTTCCTCCTTCTATTGTATAGTTTGTTTATGGCTGGGGTCCACCAGACAGGACGTCTGCCTTTGGAGGATTGGGTCTTGGTTTTATTTGGGATCGCATGATCCATGCATTCCTGAAGGTGTTCATAGAATGCGTTTATAAAGGATTCTGCGGTCTGGGCTGTATTTTCCACAGGCCGGGGCTTTGAAGGATTCCACCTCAGTTTTGAGGAGTGTAAAATTTGCTTTAGAGAAGTTTTTCACTGTGGTTTTCTGGGCAGGGGTGGGGTCGGGATGTGAATATCCAGTGAGATTAGTTTATGGTCTGATCTTACCAGTGAGGGATACACTTCTGGTCTGGAGCATAGAGTCCCCATGTTGGTGATGATCAGGTCCAGTATGTTTTCCCTCTTGTGGGAGTGGTAAAAGTTGTTCCATAGCATTTGAGTTTATAAATTCTAGGAACCTTTGGGCTAGGGTGTTGGAGCTAGAGTAATGCTCCCAGTCTATGTTTGGGTAGTTGAAGTCGCCCAATATAATGGTGTTTGGAGGGACCTTCATATTTTCCAGTGTTCTCAGGAAGGCCGAGTGGGGTTCCTGGGTTTGGGAGGGTGGTCTGTAGCAGGCTATAAACTGGAAGGCAGTTTTACCCACTGTTAGTTGCACATGGATAGTCTCTGATGCTTCTTGCTTTGCCACCAACCTGGAGGTGTGGGTATCTTTGATGAATATCGATACTCCCCCTCCTTTTGTGGTTCGTTCCAAGTTTTGGGGCCAAAAAGCATGGTATGAGGTATAACCTGGTAGTGCTGGGGTGCTCTCGGGAGCCCTGAACCAGGTTTCTGTTACTGCACAGATATCGATGTTCTCCATGCTAAGGAGAGTTTCGAGTGCGTGCATCTTGAGGTTTAGACTTCTGGTGTTGAGTAGCATTACTCTTAGTTTCTTATCCCTTGTGATACCTATGGAGGTGGGTTTGTCTTTTGAGCCTTTAGGCATGTAATATGGGATCTATACATGTGGCCCAAATGCCCATATAGATTCGGTTATCAACATTAAGAAAAGAAAATAGGCAATAATTCAAAGGTGAAGACAGGTCTTTACCTGGTTTAAAAGCAGTAACAGGACTGCCTGTTTCCAAGACGGTGGAATGACAGATTCCTCTATTGACAATAGGCAAGTTTCCCAAAGTAAATATATGGCTAATAAAGGGAATGTTTTGCATATTTCTGAGGGTAGCCTCTCGCTTTCTTGCACTTTGTTCATCTTCACCCCCTCAGGAATTGTTATTTATTTATTTATTTTGCAATGGGCTTAACTCACTCAGGTAATTGTTCTAGGGTTGGTTAATAAAGTTGAGGAAACTGTATGCAGGTACATATGTTGATAATATTCAAAAAACTGTTTGATAGTGGTTCACATATTGAGACATTTTATGGGGCCAAAGGAGAATAATGCTGAAGGTAGGCTCTTTTCTTCCTGGCCATTTTTGCCTAACTTAATAAACTACTTGAAACTTCAACAAGGTATTTTTATTCCTCCTACAGGAAAGGAATCAGAGCGTTACAGTCTCCTAGGTTTGCTAGCTAAAATTATTTATCTGGATTAATCCTTATTACTCTCTTTCTTATTAGTCCTGTTACCTTCAGGTTCACAATTGGGATGTCAGACTTGACTCGAACCTTCCATATTACCTTTGTTTTCTGTTCAAACTTGGGGGGGGGGGGGTGATGTCATAATACACAAAGCCTTTCTAATGCAACTTCTGTATTAATAGTTTTCTGTTCAAACTTGGGGGGGGGGTGATGTCATAATACACAAAGCCTGTCTAATGCAACTTCTGTATTAATAGTTTCATGAATTTTGTCTTTTATTTGGGTCAAGGTCACCTCAGAAGGATTTTATTTTTTGAGGAAAGGTTTGAGCTTATTCTCTGAGATATTGCTCCTGTAATATGGATAAATAGGTGTTCCATTTTCTCCAGAGGCTATTTAACCAGGAACACAGTCTAGTATGCAAAAGTCCTTTAAAGGCACCCATAGTGTGTGTGGTGATCATGTCTTTCATGAATGAATGTTTGGCAAAATCTGGATATGTACGTATATGTATGTACATATATGGTTTACCTTTAAAATGTCGACTGTACAAAGTCAAACAACCGTCCCACCAAAACTTTTCCCATGAACCTGTACCACTGGAACATCACATACTCGAAAAAACATTGAATGTCGACTTTTCCGACCACACCATACCTACAAACAAGTGCTAACATGGGTTAAAAAGGGGGCAAGATTTTGTGGTTCAGAACATCAGCATTCAATGTTTTGATCAGGTGCAGTTCGGAGGTCCCGGAAGCAGGTTTGTTGTTCCGACCATCAACATTTTAAAGGTAGACCTATATATACAGTGGATATAAAAAGTGTACACACCCCTGTTAAAATGCTAGGTTTCTGTGATATAAAAAAATGAGACCACAATAAAGCATTTCAAAACTTTTCCCACCTTTAATGTGACCTATAACCTGTACAATTCAATTGAAAAACCAACAAATTTGTTTGAGGAAAAAATATAAAAAATAAAAAACGTACAATAAGCTGGTTGCATAAGTATGCACACCCTTAAACTAATACTTTGTTGAAGCACTTTCTGATTTAATTACAACATTCAGTTTTCTTGGAAAGGAGTCTATCTTCATGGCACATCTTGACTTGGCAATATTTGCCCACTCTTCCTAGCAAAAGTGCTCCAAATCTGTCAGATTGCGAGGGCATCTCTTGTGCACAGCCCTCTTCAGGTCACCCCACAGATTTTCTATTGGATTTAGGTCTGTGCTCTAGCTGGGCCATTCCAAAACTTTAATTTTCTTCTGGTGAAGCCATTCTTTTGTTGATTTGGATGCATACTTTCGGTCATTGTCATTATGAAAGGTGAAATTCCTCTTGTATGACTGAAGATGCATTATTTTGAATGCATCTTGATCAAACTTGAAAGCAACAAAAGGCAAAATAGTGAAACAGCATATAAGCAATTTCTTTCCCTAGGAAAGAAATCACTTGGCCGCCTCCATTACTTTGCCGTTTTCGTCACTGTAGTATATTTAAATAGGGGTGTGTGGGGGCACAGCCCCCCACTTTATGTAATGTTTTAAAGTTTTTTTTTTGTTTGTTTTTTTTTGTGGAACAGCAATTTTTTTTTTCCCTTGGAAAAATAATCGCTATTCTAAGTGTTTGGGATTGTAAGCTTTCGCTTACATGGGGTTGATAAATCAGCTTTTGCTTTTTTAAGCGTTCACTGATTTAATATAGACCCACACACACACACACACACACACACACACACATATATATATATATATATATATATATATATATATATATATATATATATACATATATATATATATATATATATATATATATATATATATATATATATATATATATATATATATATATATATATATATATATATATATATATATATATATATATATATATATATATATATATATATATATATATATATATATATATATATATATATATATATATATACATATATATATATATATATATATATAGATAGATAGATATATGGATTCCCTTCACAAGCTCAAAGTTTTAGAACTTTGAACTGCAAATGGTCAAGACCATAAGATCTTCATGTTTTCTTGTTTTTGGAAATGAATAAAAATATTTAAAAAAAAAAAAAAAAAGACCATAAGATCAAAGTTTTGAAACTTATCAAAATTTTGAAACTTCAAACAATTTGAATGGAGACCACCATACAGAGTGGAATGGGATATTTACAGTTTTTCTCAATGTAATGCAATCTCAGAGTTTATATATTTATTTAGCAGGGGGGCTTTCCCCTGCAAAAACGTAAAAAAAATTTGTTTTTATTTTTTTTTTTATTACAATTTTAAAGTTTCAAAACTTCAGTCTTATGGTCTCAACCATTTGCAGTTTGAAGTTTTGAAACTTTGATCTTGTGATGTAGATCCATATATATATATATATATATATATATATATATATATATATACACACACACACACACACACACACACACACACACACACACACACACACACACACACATATGTACATATTGATGTATTATGTTTCTCAGTAACCTGCATCAATTCTTATATAAAAAAAGAAAAAGAAGAAAGAAAAAAGATTAAAGATATAACCCCAACAGCCTAAATTGAGGTATCACTTATTTGGCTGAATAAGTACCAAGCAAGCCCCATGTCACCTACAAGGCACTAAATCAACCCTGGATCATTAGCAATATCTAACACATTTTATATGAACACCTCTAACACTGGACTATCAGCTATACAAATAAACACATTAATGTAGACCCAACTCCTGCAGGCAGATCTGAGGAAGGTACGTGAAAGCACAGCAGAATTGGCTTCAGAAGGTTCAAACTTTGCCTTTGAATTAATTGTAGGTCAAAATACCCGACATTTTAAATCTTTTTTGTTTTATCAGATTATAATTGCTTAAACTGGGACTGTAATTTGCTGGAAGGTGATTTCCATGCCTAGGCAATAATTAACAAAGAAAAATAACTGTAGTGAAGAAAGTGAGAGGTTAAGGAAATGTTTTTAATGGACTAGATTTTGCTTTTCCACTAGAGTTTACTGCATTTATGTTCAAGACTTTTTGAGTAGATTAGATATCTTTCTTCAGATACAATTAAAATATAGATATTAAGTCTTTGGAAATAGATAAAACTTATTTGGCAAGGCAGTGTTCTAGACTGTGCCCCAGTGGTGATTCATCCCCAACTGATGGCACCACCCCTGAGGGCAGAAATATCTCAAAGAACACCCCCATCTCCTAACAATTGAAATAAGTGCATATTGTTATAAGCTTTAACACATTATCCGACCAGCGCTCATCTGCCTGTAAAGTAGTATTTCCAAATAAAGAGATGTCTTCAGACAAGAAGCAGCTTTGAGAGCCCTACTTTCATTTTTAACTACCTTTCTGTTGTGTGATACTGCAAAGGGTCTTTCCACCGCTATATTCTTTTAGAGAATGCAGTACTTCAATGGGGACACTACTAGCTTTTTTTTTATGTAAACCATGACTTTTTAGACTAGTAATGTTTTTCACAGAAGTTGTTTAAGTTAGTTCCCCAACCACAGGAAAGGGATTTACCGCTAGGATTTGATTTGATTGTTTTTCATTACTCATGTAGGAAAAGATAAGGGAAAGGGAAAAACAGGACAGAAGTTTCTTGTCTCAGAAGACAATTGAGGAAAGGTATGTGATGGGACTGAGCAGGAGAAAGTTTTTTTTTTTTTTGAAAAAGGAGGAATAAAGTGCATTGACCATATTCTGTGAAGAAAGTGCAGACATTTTCTTCAAACAAAAGGTAATGGAACAAATTTTTGAATGGGATGAGTATGTCTATCAGTTTCATTGGGTCAGTTAGAGAGTTCCAGCAATCTGGAGCAAATTTAGAGTAGGAGATGTCACAAGTTGCCAGAGTAAAGGAAGGATGAGTAAGAAGTCGAAAATTGAAATTGTGAAGAGAGTAGTTAGAGGTTTTCAAACACAAGGCACTGAGAAGGTGAGGACAGTATCTTTAGTTAAGAACTTTATAAGTGATAGTATTAAGGGTGAAATATGTTTGGCACCACTAGAAGCAGTTTTCCTTTAGCAAGAGTAATACAGTGTTGTACAAGTCTGCTGGAGAGGTGAATGAGTTGAATTATATGATTTTTTTTGCTTTTTTATATCTGACAAGCATTTACAGAGAGCTCATGGCAATGATGGGAAATCTATATTCAAGCCTTGATAGAAGAATATTTATAGCAGTGGCTCAATGAACCTCAAGAGTAAGAATATGAGAAGATAGCTGGAATTAGTGAGATCCCCAGTAAGGTCATTAAGAAAGAGAGATGGAAAGAAAAAAAAAAAGAGGATCCCGCACAAAGCCTTGAGGAAAACCTTTGTTGGAAGAACCTGAGATATTAGTGCTGTCTGGTCCTATTATATAGTAAAGGTGCTATTATTGCTATATTTTGAGCCATTGGAAAAGATCATTAGAGAAACCTGTCTCACTACCTTTCTGAAGTAGGAGAATATGATCAACAGTATCACAGGTTTTACTTGGATTGCAAAAGATAGTTCCAGTAGGTTTACCCTGCTCCTTGTTGGAGTCAATGTGATCAGTAACGTTAAAGATTGCAGTAGTAATGCTGTAGTTTGGAAGGAAACCATGTTGGCACTGATTGAGAATGTTAAATTCAGATATAGTCAAGTATTTGATAGAAAATAATTTGTTCAAGAGGTTTTGTGAGGGGATAAGGTTAGAGATCAGGCAAAAGTTGCTGGCTGTTAAAGAGGAGTAAACTTTAGGAAGTGGCATCACAAGTACTGTAAGTCAGAAAATCAGTAGCCAGAGTTAGGTTAAAAATGGCGCTATGACATTTACAAAGTAATTTTCTACCAACCCTTAAAATGTCCAGGTGAATGTAGTGGCTGATAAGGCCAGTTAGCCTTCTCTAAGAGTTTCTCAGTTTCAGACTTGGTAATAAGCTGAAATTGAAAGGACAATATTGTAAGCAGTTGTGAAGCGGGACGGGGTGTACAATAGGGGGATTGCTGAATATAGGGGAGACTATGAGGTGAGTGACTGACGTTATCTCTTATTTTTGTGTGAAGGGAAGTGTGGAATTTGTAAGCTGAAATGGTCTTGTGGAAAATGATGGAGTACAGATTTATTTTATAGCATTCCAGAACTTTTTTAGTTGGCCTTGAGCAATCTTTTGAAGTTTCCTGAGGTACTCAGATTTAGCCTTATTTGCCACTAACCTGGTCCCTTTATTGAGTTTAAAAAATATTCTGCTTGTCAGAGTTGGAAATGTTGGATTTCTATTCAGTCCAGGATTTGTCCCTAAGTTTCATGAGTTACCTAACATTGTCAGTGATCCAGGGGTTAGGTGCACCATGTTTTCATATTTTTTTAATTGAGAAAATTTGATCTTGAATAGGAGATAGTACAGTGTAGACTCGGGAGAGAGCAGATATGGGACTAGTACAATAATAGAGTGTGTCCCAACTAATGTTGGTCAGTTCAGGGATGAGATAGTCTGCAGAGTTGTCAGAGAGTATTCTAGTCTGAATGACTTGTGAAAATGGTTTGTTCATCCCTGACTGATCTCCAGATCAACAAGCTTATTTCCAAACCTCAGTCGTTGTGCACAATGGGATACTCTGGGTATGTGCAATGGTACACTCACTGTTTCCAGTATGGCATTCATAAAATCATTAGTGTGGCTATCATTCCCGGTAAGGACAGAGAAAGGTCCACGCTAATCGAGGGTTTATGAAATGGTCCTGTCAGCGTGGCTGACCTTAAGTAGCTGCACATTCTACTTAGCCTGCTGTAACATAGTTGCACCTTACATGAGAATAACAGGGTATCACGTGGAAAGAATAAGTAGAATGTCTTGACAACTGTGGATTATGTCCTGCTATAAGGTGCCTGTCCTCACCCCACTATTACCTTACCCACAAAGGTACCACCTTTACTACCCAAAATGACAGTCTGATTCACAGTTATTTCCTTCTCAGAGGTAATAATTCAGTATCATTATGTCAGGGGCCAGCATGGGTGGGAGGGTCACTAAATGTCTCAACAAAGACAACAATCACTACTGGTACTACTGGAGACAGGAAATGGAGGTGACAGAACAAAATCAAAAATATTTCCTTTGAAAGAAAGAAAGAAACTAAGCAAGCAGAGAGTAGAGGTGGGTATCCCAGTGAATTTAGAAAGAAAAGCCAATATATACTTTGCAAAAAAAAACAACAGTGAATGAAAGTCCATTTACAAAAACAGTGTACCGGTTTATTGATATTGCCATCACCATGAAGAGAATTTCCTGCACTTTATGAATTTGATGCTGCAGGTTTTCTTCTATGTCATTTGAGTGTTTTCATGCAAACCACGCTTAATTTTTCTCAATGAAGTAAAACTCATATTAAGGTCATTGCTTGGTAAACCTCAAATGAGTGCAGGAAGTGCATCAGCAAAGGATATTGCCTTTTTTATAAACTAGCGGAGAAGGTCTTTTGTTGCTTATCACACTGCAAAGAGGTGTGTACAACAGTGCACAAAAACAGCCTGCGGTTTAAACTTTGTGGTAACTAAGAAGCAAATGAAAACAAACTTCAGAGGCCTTCATGTTGATGTGTATTCCCTAAGTATTAATTGTTTGGACTAAAAGATCCTTATGAAGTTTAAAGTCTGTTTTAATGAGCCAATGTGCCCTACCTTCTCATTCAAAAAATGAAAGCAGGTCAGACTGATGCCATTAACATGGAGCAGCATTTGTCAGTGAAAACAGAATAGTTCAGATGCCAGCACACTAAAAAGCAATATTCTGCAGCTTTACTAAAACGGGTGTCATAAAAACAAAGTGGTTATTTCACTGAGGGAAGTAGGATTAATAATTAATGGTGCATTTTGCAATAAGGAATTTACATCAAAGATATTTGAACGTATTAGCTGTGTTCATAGACAGCAGACTGATTCTATGCGTTGCTGTACTACGTGTCAGTTTTGCAGTAGCATGCTTTCTTACAATGGCACATGCATTGACATATATTCTGTCTTTGTGAATATTCTGTTATTAAATGAGGCTTGTGTCAAAAAGTACTAGGATGTATGTCAGCATGTAAATCCTATTAAAACTGGAAACTATATAAAAGTTAAACCTATATAAAGTAATGGCAATGTTTTATTAGTTCATAATTCCCTGCCTGCATGTTTGCAAAGAGGAAGACTGGCTGTTTCCTCTTTGTGGCCTAAAATTTGATTCAAAATCATATGCCAGTGTGTGTAAACTCTACCTGTTAGCTTTATTATGCTGCTACCTTTTTGTTCTAGAACTTCATTTGCCTAGGTGTAGGCACCCTACACAGGGTCAAACCATACCTAACTCCCAATGCCAGGCTAGCCACTGCTCACACACAACTGCTATCCAATCTCCTGTACAGTTTCCTTATATTCACTAATCTCAGAAAATCAGACCTCAACAACCTAGAATCATGCTACAGTAAGATAGCTAAATATGCCACCAATCAACCACACAGATCTCACCACTGTTTAGCTCTCTCTCACAGTTAAACTGGCTAGAGCTCCCCAACCTTTTTCACTTAATAAGCTAATCTTAGCCCACAAAATAATCCACCTCCCCAGTGACTGCCCAGCAATCCCCCACTTAGTCTAACTGAGTAACAATTTCAGATCTCTCAGAACTTCAAACAAACTCTTACTTAAGGTCTCCAACTCCCACAACTATCATGGTGACTCCCTCTGCTCACACAAAATAGCCAAACTCTGGGACACTCTTCCAGAGACAATAACAAAAAACCCAATTCACAATCAGTTCAAAGCACTCCTAAAGGAACATCTAACAAATCATTGGCTG
Source organism: Protopterus annectens (assembly GCF_019279795.1). Lineage (NCBI taxonomy): Eukaryota > Metazoa > Chordata > Ceratodontiformes > Protopteridae > Protopterus > Protopterus annectens. The sequence continues at coordinate 1,707,262,442 of NC_056733.1, forward strand.
TGCTCTTGCTACTCTTCTGGATTACTAGTAACCACTTCTATTTCTGTTGTGTTCATAACTTCTATCCTCTAATGTCCTATTTTGTCTTGTTTTAAGAAATCCCAGTACTGTATATTGCACTTGCTTGGTTTGCATTATTGCCTGTATTGCCCTATTAATTGTATTATATAAATGCTTATATTGCTTGCGATAATTGTTGTCATGTACTAATGTGAGAGAGCTTTTATTCCCTGGGTCTCCACTCAAAATGGGCCCATGGCCTAGTCAGACAATACCTGGTACACAAATGTAATGAATAAATAAATAAATAAATAAATAAATAAATAAAATAAATAAAAATAACAATATTGTGCCTTCCAAATCATCATATTGTGTTAAAGAGAATGGAAATCCTAAAATGCTGACTGAAAATGGTACAAGTATAATTTGAATGCACCTTTGTTCAAACTAAAGAAGGAAGATGATATGATAATTTGTTTTCTTTCAGCTCTGCTTATTTTTTCAAGATATATTGAATGAAAAGGGCATATATATTTTTAAAAGGAAGATAATCTTTTCTCCAGAAGTCTTAATTTATAGAGATAACACACACAGACTCTGAAATATCAAACAGAAATAACCAAACTTTTGCAATAAAGTTAACTCCTGTCTGTGCATTTCATCACCAGCCACATCTGTTGTACCCACTGACTTTTGCTTGACTAAAAACTTCCCTAGTCAAATTCCTACCATAGATTTAAATGTAGGCTATAGACAAACCTGGATAATGTTGACCTGGCTATTGTATTGTTTTTATATATATATATATATATATATATATATATATATATATATATATATATATATTTATATATATATATATAACTATATATATCTATATCTATATCTACATATATATATTTCAAGACAAAACTACTTTATTGTATTTGAAATGTGCACAGGTTTGTTTCTCTGGTGTTTTTTTTTTCCTCTTTTTGAAAATGTTTAATACGATATATTTATCCAAAGAATTCCTGTTCCTTCCCCTTTCCTTTTGTGGATGTTGTAGAATATTTTATTATTGCCATCAATCATGATGGCAAGTTTTACCCTGAATGAAACTTTGCTTCATCTGATTTTTTAACAATTTGTTTTTGGACAGAATTGAAAATTTTGTACATTCTCTTCTTCTGGTTTTATAATGTGTTCATTTTCTACTCTACCATTAGGTTTACTGCACCCTTTTAATTATCATTGTATTTAATAGTGACAACTTTGCCAGTGTGTTTGTTTATATTGTTGTAGAGGTCTGTGGCCCCATTGAAATGCTGCAGTTGTTCATGGCATCTTTGTTGTCAACTAAAAAGTCCATAAAATGCCTCATTTTTATTATTCTTTGTTTTGTGTATTTGAGAGATGAGATTACAATATGATCAGAGCAAAAGTGAGGTTGGGTAATGTTTAATTTAGAAAAGTTACGAGGGGAGATGGTCAGGTTAATATCTAATATGTTTCTGCCCCTTGTAAGTGTTTCCGCTACCTGTTCAACAGTGTCAGTGTTTATATTATGAAGCTCAGAATCAGCAAAAGGAGGAAAACTGCCAAAACAAAAACTGAATCTAGTAAAGGACTTGGACAGCCATTTCCACCACAAACACACAGTTTATTAAAACATAGACCACAAGACCAGCAGTAAACCACAAGACATTAATGCTGACATGCACCAGTACGTTTTCGTCAAGAAACATCATCGGATAACAGGTACAGAGCCATTGCATAATATATACCCTTATCAATCAACTACTTAAGAAGTTAATTTTTTTTTATTCAACATTTGTTGACCAGGAAAGTCCGACTAGGTTCCACAGATCCTGTTTTCAGTGGAGGCCCAGGGAGAAATGCTCCAGAAGCATGTCTTTAGAATGTGGGAGGAAACCCACGTGAATGCAGGGAGAACATGCAAACTCCACACAGAAGGCACCGCAGCCGAGAATAGAACCGGAGAACCTCTTGCTGTGAGGCGACAGCATTAAACACTGCACCACTGCACTACCCTAACCAATAAAATGTAATGAATTAAATCTAACTTAATAAATTAAGTGCAGGAACCCACTGTACATGTCATCTGATGAAGTTTCTTTGCCAAAAATGTACTGGTGCATGTCAGCGTTAATGTCTTGTGGTTTACTGCTGTTCTTGTGGTCTATATTTTAATAAACTGTGTGTTTGCAGTGCAAATGGCTATCTGAGTGCTTTACTATATTACAAAGTTTATTATTTTTTTTACCTAATGTTAGGCTTAAGTATTGTTTTCCCAGTCAACAGACGTATAATTTAGCTCACGGAGTTGAAAAATATGTAGATGCACATTATCTCTTTGCTTATTTGGTCAATCAAACTAAAAAGAGTAGTAACCAGGTTTTGGGGAATGTTGGCAGGTCCTTGAACCTACCTTCTATGACATCATATACCTTGATTTCCAGCAAGGTAAACATGTAGACAACTTATCTTATCTGAACATTTTTGAGAGCACATTTAACTTATTCTTATCCGTGGAGCTTAGTTGCAAATATTCATTAATTTCATTCTGAATAAAAACACACTAAGATAGAAGAAGAGAGGTTTTTTTCAGTTTCTTCTGTCCATTTGAGAAGAGGTGTGTCCCAGCTCTTGCAAAGTAGGGCAGAACCTCACTCATATCCTACAAGCAGATTTTGTAGTTATGCTGACCATTACTTGTCATACTGACACATGTGAAATGATTAACTCTCAATGACATTGTCATTTGCAGTGTTACTGGTATATTGTAAAGTTTCCTACACTTGATATAACGTTTTTTTCTTTGTAAACTTTTTTTTTTTCATAACATTGACATTATTTGCATTGCTTTTACTGTTTACAGGTCTTATTTCTTTCAGGTCTAGAATCCTGACAGTAAAATTTGTAAGAAGTCACAGTATCAGGTTCAGTCTATAATCCATGTGAAACTAAAACACATGTTGTCTTCCTGTGTGTACTAGAACCTTGTCACTCTATGCATTTTTAGATATAATGTTCTTGTTGGCAAACTGAACGTATGTCATCTATGTCCACATTTTCCAGTGCATTGTAATAATAGCATTAACTCATTTTCATTATAGTGTAAAACTACAACCAGTTTTTGTTACACTTTCTATCATTCAGTCATAGATTCACTATATTAGGCCATCCTTTCCTGCATACTTGTACTCTAATAAGAACTTGCACTTACCCACCATTGTAGTTCCAATACCCTAATTTAAACCACTGTCACATATTATAATTATTACTTCCCCCTGCAGCAGACACTATTATTATCAGAAACACATACATGTATTTACAGTGCTATTTCATCTCATTACCTAGCTAATGGCAGGAGGAGCTAGCTCTTATCTTCATGAATACTTCCTCCAAACTACCAGAAATTATATGCTACTTGCAGCTGCTTCCACAATATATTATATAGACATTATCTAATCCTACATACAAGTAGAAGCACAAATTGTATATGTAATGTAATTATTAATACTTCAGGTCCTTTCTAGTATTATTGGAAATATCTTGTCTCTACATTGTGGACACCTTTATCCTTTACTTACCTTCACTTTCCGCACCTCTAAACTAACAGACTTGCTCAATCAACCAATACTATGCATTACAAGATAAACCAAAAAATATTCCATGCAAGCTTATAAATTATATCACCTATGGGACCAGAAAGCAAATTATAGTAGTCTGACAAAATAATAACTCCACAATCCCATTCAGAGGCTTATTTTCTCCAGTTAAATTCTCAGCTGGGGTGCCTTCTGTCTGGAGTCTGCATATCCCCCCTGCTTTCATGTGGGTTTCATCTGGGTGCTCCAGTTTCCTCCCACTTTACAAAAAGATGTGTCTGGAGTGTTTCTCCCTGGGCCTCCACTGAAAATTAGCTCATTCCAAGTCAAACTTTCCCAGTTAACAATATGTAAAATAAAATAAAATAAAAACTTGGCATCAGGATAATTTCAGGGAAGGAAGTACAGAAAATTCTCAAAAAAAAACATTCATGGTTCCTATCACCAATTCTTCTGTACAATTAATCAGAATATTCTTAAGCTAGAGAGTGAGCATCTCAGTATGTCTCTCTCATACCTGCATAAGCTAACTGTCATCACTGAAACTCTGCCTCATAGTTTTAAATATACCTTGGTCCTACTCTTAGCAAATCCATTCATAGCTAATGACTTAGAGCCTTTCTCAAACCTCTGTCCCATCACTAAAATCTGGAAAGATTATTCATGACTAGGTTCTTAAGAACATTAAAAATATAGGCTTTTCAATGCAACGCAAGGCAGCATGGATTCCAACTCAATTACAGTACTAATACATTTAATATGGAGCAAGGTAAAAGTATTGGTTCTATCTTTCTAGACCTTAAAAATTCTTTGATAGTGCTGAATGCTTCTTATTTCTTCACAAACATGGTGATATACTTTTTTCTCCTGATGTCCTAAAATGGTTTAATTGCAATTTTTCCAACTGTATCTTCACCATCTTTGGATCAAATAACAAGGTTGGGTCAATATTAGAACATTGAAGTTTCACAACTTAAAATGTTCTAATATCGACCCCTATTCAGTGAACTCTGAAAATAGCGAAGCTGCAGAACACCGAATTTCTTCCTAGGGAAGGAATTTGGTTGGCCGTTCCTGTGGCTTCACTATGTTCAGCACTCTGGTGGAAAGATATGGGTTGGGATCAGGTAAGTGTGCGATTGTGTGGACGTGAGGGTTAGGGGATGGGGTAGGTGATTTAGGTTTAGGGCATGGGTTAAGTAAGTGTGAGATTGTGTGGACGTGAGGGTTAGGGTGGGGTAGGTGAGTTAGTGTTAGGGCATGGGTGAGGTGAGTGCGCGATAGTGACGGACCTTAGGGTTAAGGATTGGGTTAAGGTAAGTGGATAGCTAGTGGTTTGTGTACAGTTTAGTGTAGGGTAAGATGTAGGATTTTTGGTGTATGTGCGTGGATTGTTGTTTGTTTGGTGTATTTGTGTTGTGTGTGTGTGTCAGTGTGACGATTGGGGAGAGATGGGCGAAGGCTGCCAGCCTAGTCAAATATAATTTGATATATTTCAGGCATTTGTAAATAAATGTAAAATACAGGCATGTTTTCTTGAGTGTAAAAGAATATTGTGAAATGTGGAACTGCAAAATATGTGACAACATTGCACTCTACTGGCCCAGTGAAGCATGTTGTGACCCTGTCATATTAGAATTCGGCTCCAGTGTGGCTGGATGAAGGTTTCATGCTCATTGTTTTAAGGCTAAAGTTTATGACCAGAATTTACATATGGAATGTGCTTTATTGCTCTAGTTTCTGTTAGAATATACATGTGAAATGACTTGTATTGTTGTAAGTTTCTGAGGTGGTGTTAGACTGCTAAATAATACAGTTTGGGGCCTGAGAACTCAGACCAGGTGTTAAGATGATGCAATATGAATACTGGGAAAACCTAAGTGTCAAAAATGTGTAATTTTAGGAGAGCCTTAGAGACATGTTTGTTAGTAATGTTTAAATACTATTTCTCACAAGGGATCTGAGAGAATTTTGATCTTGATATCCAACTTTTCAGCACTCTGCCTTGTGCTCACATGTAAGTTTTAGCACTGTGATTTCTTGTAGGAATAGTTAAAGCTAGTACAGATTAATTAGGCATTTTTCTTTGAAATCAGACCTGTCCTACTGTATTATTTTAAGTTTCTGTGTGATCTCTGAACTCTTAGTTATCTCTGTGGTGTAGTAGTTTTGTCTTGTGTTTTAATTATTTAGTATTAAATATTTTTAAATCCTTCTACCTGTGGCTGCTTTGTGTAGAGATAAGCTCTAGAGTACATTGCATATTTATAGAGGTTATTGTAATAGGCCACTCTAAAGTAAGCCTTGACTGTTAGTCATACTACCATTGGATAATAATATTGCACAGTAATAATTGGACACCCTTTTAAGGGCCTTTTAGTAGCTGATATTATTAGATGGATGGTGGCAGTAATTACTACCATATAGTCTGGGTAAAGGGGCACAGCTGGAGAATCTGTGTCAGCCTTTCCCAGGAGTGTCTGTGAGGTAGTATAAATACTTATCTCAAAGTGTGTGTGTTTTGTGTCAGCTACTTGGGCAGGGACACGGAGCACTGGTTGGACAGACAGGGTACTGGAGGTTTTAGCTTGCCCAGCTAGGCTGAAACCTGGACACTATAGCTGTGCCAGTGGGGAGTCTTATTGGAGACCTGGTGAGCAAGGGAGCAACCAGCCCCAGACTGACTGTGATCTCTGTGTGCACTTAAGGGAAATTGTACTTTACTGTGTGTATTAGTTATCCTTTCCTCTCTTCTAAGAGACAACCTCCCTGGTGTTAGTGGTTAAGGATTGAGACTCCTTGACTGCTGGGCCAGGGCACAGTCATCACAAGTGGTTTGCAGTATTGGGATCTACTTCACACACTAAATGGCTTGTAGTGGTGTGGGTAGAGTGAATTCCTGTAGCTTATGTACAGTGATCTCTAAAAGTGTTTTGTACTCTAAAACAGCCACGCATTGTATACAGATCACAATTATTTTATTTCTTTTGTTAGCTTAGTGTTAGTCAAGGTGAGCAGGCAGCATGTCAGCAGAAGAGTATGGAAAGCTGACAAGGAGCCAGCTGGCAGAGATGTGCCAGGCTAGGGGACTGGTGCATAGAAACCTGACTAAAGCAGACCTGATTGCAGCCTTGGTTACAGCTGCATCAGAAAACAGCAGCCTGGAGGACAATCAGACTGACAGTGGAGATACAATATCCTCAGAGAATGAACAGCTCAACCTTTGTGCAGTGGACTTAAAAATCCAGCTGGAGCTAAAGAGACTTGAGTTGGAGGCCAGGAGTATGGAACTAGAAGCAGCAGAGAAAATGAGGAGTCTACAAGCTGAGGAAAATGAACGGCAGAGGAGGCATGAGAGGGAAATGCTGACTCTTCACCAGAGTCATGGAGGTAATGAGGAAGGGAGTAAATGGACCCCAGAAGCACAAAAGGTCAGTAAATTTCTTCCACAGTTTAAAGAGGGGGATAATTCTGATAGCTTCATTCACATGTTTTAGTGTGCATGTAAACAGCATGAAGTTGACCAAGGGCTCTGGGTACGGTTCCTGACCCTCTTACTCCATTGTAAAGCTGTAACTTCTTTAGCAAAAAATGCATGACACTGACGGTTTTGATTATACTGCTGTAAAAAGACAGTTATTAGAATGTTTTAAGCTAACACCTGAAATGTATAGGAAAAGGTTTTGTGAGCATAGACGCAAGGCAGATGAAAATGTATGTGAATATGTTGCTGAACTGAGCACTTATTTTCATAGCTGGGTGAGTGGATGTCAGGTCTCCACTTTTGAAGGGCTGGCAGACCTTTTGGTAAGGGAACAAGCACTTAGCACTTTGCCTGAGGACATGAGGATCTGGTTAGCTGATAGACAGTGTGCTACTTCAGAGGAGTTGGGGATGAAGGGAGACCTATACCTAGCAAGCAGGGCAGCCCAGCACAGGAAAGGGATCCCCAGTACTGCTCATGGGACTAAAGGAACCCATGGTGGGCAGCACAGACTGCCCCAACAGAATACGCCAGTAGCAGGGGAAGCCACTAATTCAAGTACACGTCCAGGAGCTAGGGTTAAATGTTTTGAATGCAACCAGTGGGGCCATGTGGCATATAGTTATCTATGGAGGCAAGGTTGGTAACCAAAGGTGAGGGATCCAGTAAGTGGTAAAGACAAAATACCAATAGTAGGTTGTCTTGAGACAACAGGGGTATGGAACTACCATCCTGCAGATGTCCAGAAAGAGTAGGATTTGGAAGAGGCAGTACTATGTACTTATGCAATGAGGCTAGAGACAATCATGTGTGTCTGGTAGCTTGGGGGAGACCCAGTCAGACTGCTTAACTTGCAGCCAGGACTGCTGAGGTGCTTACTTCAGGGAGTGAGCTACGCTGCAGCAGTGCAATTGAATGTGAGCCACAGCTGCTTGTGAGTACTGATGTTCCCTTGGACAGGGTAACTGCAAAGGTAGAAGTGAGTAGTAGTACCCAGGCTGACAGTGAGGCACCGCTGTCAGAGGATGCCAGACTTCCTGTGGAAGGGGAGTTGGGAAGGGTTACAAGGAGAAACTTGAGACAGGCTCAGCTCTCAGACCCTACATTGCAAGGCCTGAGGCAGGTAGCTAGGGAGGTACCTGATTCTCAAGGGAAGGGGGAATCTGTATACTGGAACAAAGGGCTACTGTATAGAAAGTGGATCCCAGAGGGAGGGCTAGAAGGTGAGAGAGTACAGAAGTTGGTAGTGCCTAGAGCTTACCAACTGTTGCTTCTAGCCATAGCCCATGATATTCCCTTTGCAGGTCATATGGGCATAAAACGTACAAAGAGGCATATTATGCAAAACTTCTATTGGCCTGGAATTTCCAGAGATGTAACAGGGTACTGCAGGACCTGTGAACAGTGCCAAAAGGTAGGCAAGGCAGGAGACAAGGTGAGAGCTCCTTTGATGCCTTTGCCTGTGATTGAGGAGCCATTTCAGAGGGTAGCTATGGATATTGTGGGTCCTCTGAGTACCCCAAGTTCCATAGGGAAAAAGTATATCCTAATGATTGTAGATTATGCTACACGATACCCTCAGGCAGTGGCTTTGTCCTCCACTGAGGCCGAGAAGATGGCAAATGCTTTGCTAGAGATTTTCAGCAGGGTAGGTTTCCCAAAGGAAATACTGTCTGACAGAGGTGCCAATTTTATGTCATACCTGCTGGTTTGTCTGTGGAAGTCCTGTGGGGTGAAGCACATGAAGACCACCCCCTACCATCCCCAGACTAATGGTCTTGTTGAGAGGTTAAACTCTGCAATCAAGTCCATGCTACGGGCATTTGCAGATCAGTATAAGAGGGAGTGGGACAAATATTTGCCCCATCTATTGTTTGCTTACAGAGTGGTTCCCCAGGAATCCACAGTTATTTCACCCTTTGAGTTGCTGTATTGGCATAGGGTGAGGGGTCCTCTAGATTTAATTTGAGATGAGTGGAAAAGTGAGTGTGAGTCTCACAAAGAGTCTGTTGTGGTATATGTCCTGAACCTCAGGACAAGGCTCAGGGAACTCATGGGCTTGGCCCAGGAGAACCTGGCAGAAGCCCAACAACAGAAAAAGGTGTAGTATGAGAGGAATGCTCAAGCTAGAGAGTATGGTGTAGGGCAGCAGGTGATGATTCTCATTCCTGTCAGACACAACAAGTTGCAAGCAGCTTAGGAGGGACCCTACAAGGTGGTAAGAAAGGTAAGTGATGTTAACTACATGGTGGAAGTGCTAGGCAGATGGCAGGGGCACAAATTGTACCATGTTAACATGATGAAACCATACCATGATAGGGAGGCCCTTGTGCTGAGCATTTGCAGTGGATTGCAGGAGGAGTCTGAGGGAGATCTTGGGACTGATCTCCTCAGTGAAGCTCGGGCTGACACCTCGGTGGAAGGGGTAACAATGTCCCAGCAGCTATCTCCTACCCAGGTTCAAGAAATTTAAGCAGTGTTGCAGGAGTTTGGGGGCATGTTCACCAGGAAACCAGGGAGCACCCACCTGGTGCAGCACCAGGTGGATACAGGACCCTAAAGGCCTATCAGGCAGGCCCCTTATAGGGTGCCTGAGAGAGTCAAACAGACTCTCAGGGAGGAGGTAGAGGAGATGTTGGAACTAGGGGTTATTCAAGAGTCCAGCAGTCCCTGGGCCTCACCAGTGGTACTGGTGCCAAAGAAGGATGGGAGCACCAGGTTCTATATCGATGACAGGAAATTAAATAGTCACACAGAGTCAGATGCTTACCCCATGCCTAGGACAGATGAGGCCCTAGAGCATCTGGGTGGGGCTAAGTATCTTACAAGCATTGATCTTACCAAGGGTTACTGGCAGGAGCCCTTGACTCCCATTGCTAGAGAGAAGTCAGCCTTTGTGATGACTTTTGGCTTGTATGAGTTCACAAAGATGCCCTTTGGGATGAAGAATGCCCCAGTGACTTTCCAGAGGCTGATAGAGCATATCTTAGCAGGAGCAGGAGGGTTTGCCTTTGTTACATGGATGATATTGCTATCTACAGCTCTTCCTGGCAAGAGCACCTTCAGCATGTCAGGGAGGTGCTGGGCAGACTACAGAGGGCAGGGTTGACCATTAAGTTGAGCAAATGTCAGGTGGGTATGGCAGAGGTCTCCTACATAGGACTTAGACTGGGGAGTGGTAAGATAAGGCCAGAACCTGCCAAAGTGGAAGCCATTCAGGCATGGCCAGCACCTGTTACCAAAAAGCAGGGCATTATTGGGGACAACAGGGTACTACAGGAAGTTCATTCCCAATTATAGTACCATAGCTGCTCTCCTCACAGACTTGACAAGGAAGAACAGGTCAGATAAGGTAGTGTGGACCCCAGTGTGTGAGCAGGCATTTCAGAAGCTTAAGAAAGGTTTGGGAGGACCCCCTGTGTTAGCCAGTCTAGAGTACAGCAAAGACTTTGTTGTGCAGGTGGATGCTTAAACTATGGGGTGGGGAGGCTGTACTTAGCCAGATTTCTTCAGAGGGAGAAGAGCACCCAGTGGCTTATCTCAGTTGAAGGCTCTAACCCAGGGAGGAAAGCTATGCAGCAGAAGAAAAGGAATGTCTAGCCATAGTGTGGGCACTACTAAAACTTCAGCCTTATCTGCATGGAAGAAAATTCACTGTGATGACAGATCACAACCCTCTAACATGGTTAAACAGAGCCAGTCAGCAAAATGCCAAGTTGCTAAGATGGAGTCTGGGGTTGCAAGCATATGATATGTCAGTGTAGCACCGCAGTGGGAGAAGCAATGCCAATGCAGATGGGATCTCAAGACAGGGAATGGGGTGAGGTACACCCAGATAGACCTAACACTCATAAGTGACGTTTCTCAAGGGTCACTTGAAAAACTTGCTTGACTTCCCCGGGGGGGGGGTGACAATTGGAGAGAGATGGTTGAAGCCTGCCAGTCTAGTCAAATAAAATTTGATATATAATTCTGGCATTTGTAAATAAATGTAAAATACAGGCATGTTTTCTTGAGTGTAAAAGAATATTGTGATATGTGGAACTGCAAAATATGTGACAACATTGCACTCTACTGGCCCAGTGAAGCATGTTGTTACCCTGTCATATTAGAATTTGGCTCCAGTGTGGCTGGATGAAGGTTTCATGCCCATTGTTTTAAGGCTAAAGTTTATGACCAGAATTTACATGTGGAAGGTGCTTTATTGCTCTAATTTCTGTTAGAATATACATGTGAAATGCCTTGTATTGTTGTAAGTTTCTGAGGAGGTGTTAGATTGCTAAATAATGCAGTTTGGGGCCTGAGAACTCAGACCAGGTATTAAGATGATGCAATATGAATATTGGGAAAACCTAAGTGTGAAAAATGATGTAATTTTGGGAGGGCCTTAGAGATATGTTTGGTTGTAATGTTTAAATACTATTTCGCACAAGAGACCTGAGAGCATTTTGATCTTGATATCCAACTTTTCAGCACTCTGCCTTGTGCTCACGTGTAAATTTTAGCACTGTGATTTCTTGTAGGAATAGTTAAAGCTAGTAAAGATTAATTAGGTATTTTTCTTTGAAATCTGACCTGCCCTACTGTATTATTTTAAGTTTCTGCATGATCTCTGAACTCTTAGATATCTCTGTGGTGTAGTAGTTTTGTCTTGTGTTTTAATTATTTATTATTAAATATTTTTAAAACCTTCTACCCGTGGCTGATTTGTGTAGAGGTAAGCTCTAGAGTACATTGCATATTTAAAGAGGTTATTGTAATAGGCCACTCTAAAGTAAGCCTTGACTGTTAGTCATACTACCATTGGATAATAATATTGCACAGTAATAATTGGACACCCTTTTAAGGACCTACTGTATGTATTAGTTATCCTTTCCTCTACTATGAGACGACCTCCCTGGTGTTAGTGGTAAGGATTGAGGCTCCTTGATTGCTGGGCCAGGGCACGGTCATCACAGTCAGAACAGCACATTTTTTCCCTTGGAAAAAATTTGCTGTTCTGCATGTTCGATGTTGTCAGCATTCGTTGAATTGGGGTCGATATTAGAACATTTGGCATTTTAAAAAGTTGATGTTCTAATATAGACCCAACACGGTTACCTCAGGAACTATCTGTCAAAGTGTTCCTCAGGGGTCTGTGCTTAGTAATCTACTCTTTTCCTTTTTCATAACTTAGCTTCCTTGGGATAGCTCTCATATCAACTTCATTTTGTATGCAGATGATACTGTCTTCACAACAGCCAAAAGGAATCTTTCTTGTCATAACAAAGAACTTCAAAAAAAACTTTATTGCTGTCGGTATTTGACTTCGAAGCAATACATTTACTCCTTATAAAGTTCTGTATTGTTACTTAGGACTACAAAATAATGACAAAACTCGCAAAATATTATAATCACTGATCTGGTAGGTGTTCCCATTCCCTATATCAAACAACAAAAAAATATACTGGCCTCTTATTCAACCAACAACTTATCTTTAAAGAACCGACTGTGTTCCAAACACATAAAGTATTAACTCAGCCCAAATATCATACAGAATCTCAAATATCTTATCTGTAGAAGCTAGATGATTGACAGCAATAAAAGTACTAGATCCTAGATTAAAATAAGGACTGACAGTCTTTGCCCATCCTCTGTACTACTGCTACCCAGTTATAATAAGCTGAACTTCAAATACTCAAATGTATTCATCTCTCTAACCAATAAGAACACCACTGTACTACATTATGCAAAAGTAAATGCTACCAGTCGTGCTAGAAATACTCTTCTCATTAACTTACCTGCCTTTAAACACTTACAAGAAAGATACTGTCCCCAAACTTCTTGACAATCTCTCCACCAAAACATTTGCTATTGCCTGTACAACACAGAATCTTTACAACTCCTTCTCTCTTGATACCTGTGAGAGATCCTTCTTGAAAATTGCCCCTGAAAGCTGGAATTTTATGTGCAAAGCTATTAAACAAATAGATAATTGTAAACTGTTCAAGAAGTCTCTTCATTCCATCTAGTGAATGAAAACCAATGTAATTGCCCCAGAGGCAAGTGTTATTTGCACTCACTGTCATCACTTCATAAGTTCAGAAGTTTGAAATCCAGTGTTCAGGCCCTAGGGTTGTTAAGGTACACTGATCCCTTGAAATGAGGACTGAAAGTTTTACAACCTACGCTGGAATACAGGTTACATTGAATATATTTAAGCTTTCTCAGACCAGTACAATATAGTGTTGTGTATTCCATGTCCATGGGATGGTCTGAGTTTGATATTAACTCTTTTGGCCTGTTTTGTTCAGCTATAAACAAACTAATATTCTTGAATTTGTGAAAGATAGGGCTTAATATAATTCCAAATCACATAAGCTTGCAGTGATTCATTCTTATAAGCTTTATAAGCTAAGATTGCTTTGCCATAGTCGTATCTATCATGGAGTAAGAACAGATATCTTTTTATATTAAATCTTTTATTGTTGGAATTAATTTTGTAAATTTTCTTTAAAAAGAGAACGTTTTTGAAGTTCAGTTTTAGTGTAAATACAAAATGAGTTGCTATAAATAAAATAACTCTCGCAGGAGTTTTATAAAGTTGTTGTGTCTTTCGGCTTTTCTCGGTTAGGGGTCGCCACAGCGGAACTCCGGTCCACTAATGACTGGCAGTGGATTTTTACGTGCCAAATTGCCAGCCCTGACACACAACCTTCAATGAAGGTATGCCCATTCACGCATGTCTCCACACAGAAGATGCTCTAGCTGAGAATCAAACAGGACAAGGTCTTACTATGAGGCGACAACGCTTCCACAGCACCACCACATAAAAGTGCCATTGCATTTACCTATCAAGGAGATTGCCTTCAACATGAATCCCATATGTCTCAAGAAGATTCATGTCTAGTCATCAAAGGTAATTTCAGCAAATGAAAAAAAAAGGTTTGCCAAAGCAACCTTTGATAAACAACTCAACAAATGTTTTTTTTTTTTTTACCCCAGAATCCAAGGTCACACAACAGTGGAGAAAAATCACATGTCACTATCATCAAAAGTAATTTCAGCAAACAGCATTCGTTGTTTTTGAGTTCAGCAAAATTACATTCGATGAGACAATATGCTCCAATCTCAAGGCCTTGCTTCTGATGGTGTTTACACTTTTCTAATGATATATTGGATGTCATTGTAATTCCAAGGTTCTTAAATTTATGTACTTTTGGTATTTACACTTTTCAAATAATAACTTGGATATTGTAATTCCAAATCCATGCACTTCCTCAACAAAATTGATCCATCTAGTTCTAGAGGATATCTTATTACTTGTTTGCCAAAATACATCACTTGACATTTATTTTAACTAAAATGTAAGCCTAGATTAACTGCCCAGTCTGTAATATCATATAGAAACCTATTAATAATATTTATTTAATCAATAGATTCTGCAGCAAATCCAGCTTTACAGTCATCTGCATTCTTGCTATCCCAAAATAATTTACTTGTATGGGGTAGCAAAAACTAAAGTGAATAGGAAGGATCCCAATACAAACTTCGGGGGTATATGAAGGAGAGTCAGTAAGTAATTGGAGTGAGTTCCTTGTGCAGCAGCATAGTGTGTCCAAACATCTGCCTCTGAGTCCAATTAAGCAGGTATTTATAGGTTCATAGGTTGGTACTAGGCTATCAGCCCTAGGGCCTATACAAGCCTAGCCATAACAATTCCCTGGCTATTTCTTCCCACACTATTTACTTCCCTGGACCCCTGTCTAGCAGGGTGACTGACATGATCCCCAGGGTGAATTTCCTTTCTCCCATCCAATCGTCAAGGTTCCTTTTGAAGAGGACGAAAGAGGCACTCTGCTTGACATGTATGGGCAATCTATTCCAGAGTCTGGAGAGTCTCTGGGTCAGGAACCTATCCCTCCAGCACGTTTTGTTTATTGTGATGACAAGGTTTAGATCCCTGGAGCGTGTGGCTCTGAGGGATTGGGATTTCTTTAAGTGTAGCATGTCCAACAGCTCTGGGTTTGACATGGCCTTGTATGTTAAGCAAAGATCGCCTCTGAGTAGACGATATGCAACAGAGTATAGCTGGAGTTTTTTAAGGCGGTCAGCGTAGGGCATGTGCTTTAGGCCTGTGATTCTTTTAGTGAGGTATTTCTGTGGCCTTTCCAGTTGTTGCAGATGTCTTTAGAGGTACATACCAAATGGGGCATTGTATTCTATAATGGGTCTAATGAGGGATGAGTACAGTGGGACAATGACCTCCTTTTTTCTGGATGAAAAGATCTTAGTGATGAGGTGTGCCACATAGAAGGATTTCCTGACTGTTGTGGCGATGTGGTTATCGAAGGTGAGACCACTGTCCACCTGTGTCCCTAAGTCTCTTATCTAACTTTCGGTGTTTAGTGTACTGCCACCTATATGGTAATTCACGGATACATGTTTTTTCCCAAAGGAGATAACTATACATTTCTTGGCATTGAGCTTGAGCCCATGGCTCTGGCACCAAGCATCTGTTTCTGTAAGGCCCTTTTGTACAATATCCACATCATTTGGGGATTCAATAATGGCTCCCAGTTTGCAGTCATCTGCAAACTTTGTTATCCAGAGTCCCTTAGTGTTGGCCTGTACTTCAGAGAAGTAGATTCCAAACAAGAGCAGTCCCAGAACTGAACCCTGAGGTACTCCACTTGTCACTTGTCTGGAGCTGGATTTGGAGTTGGCTACTTTTACAGTGTGGGTTCTATCAGTAGGCCAGTTAGCAACCCACTGGGTGATGTAGGGATTAATGCCCAGCTTAGTAAGTTTATCTATGATTCCAGAGTGGGGGGTGGTGTCAAAGGCCTTGACAAGGTCTAGATAGGCTGTGTGGACCACCTTACCCTTGTCCATGGCTCTGGAGACTGATTCGAAGAAGTCAATCAAGTTCAGGAGACAAGATCAGCCCTTCACGAACCCAAACTGGGTGGGGTCCAGTGTTTGAAGGTTGCCAATGTCTTCGTTTATAAGTTCCATGATAATACGCTCCATGGCCTTGCAGATAAGGCTTGTCAGACTGATGGGATGTAGTTTCCGGGATCCAAGGTGGATCCCCCCTTGTGGAGTGGGATAACTGTAGCTGTGCACCACTCAGTGGGCACGAAACCTGAGGGGAGGCTATGATTAAACATGACACTTAGGTGAGGTGCCAGTTCATATTGTAGTTCATGTAGTACGCAGCCCAGGATGTCATCTGGTCCATGGATGCTGTATTCTTAGCTTTGGAGAGTGCATTTTTTACCTGTGTGGTCGTTATTACCCGAATTTGGCAATCTTCCGGTATTGAGATGGGCCATTTAGGGGGTGAGAGGGGGGTGAAGTTGGCACTGAATCGATCTGTCAGGATATTGGCAATATCCTTGGGATCAGTATATTTAATGCCATTCTGTTTTAGCTCAGAGCACATCTGAGCATTGCCATTTAGATTCTTGACATAGTTATAGAATGTCTTGTTATTGTCTTTGGAATCTTTGGCAATTTTATTTTTGTAACTAGCTTTGGAGGATTTTATGAGGGATCTCAGTTTCTTACTGAGGCTGGTAAGGAAGTTTTTTGCATCTTGGATTTTACTCTTTTCTGCAACAGTTTCTTCCTTTTGTTGTAAAGTTTATTTATGGCAGGGGACCACCAGATTGGCTTCTTTTTTTGGATGAGAGCATCTTGGTTCTATTTGGGATGGCACGATTTATGCATGAGTGAATGTGCTCATACAGTGCCTTACTGTAGGATTCTGCAGTTGAACTTTCAGCTCCCGTCTGCATGGGTGTCATGAAGTTTCTTGAATCTGTGTGCTGTTAATGCTTCCTGTATTGAATAAAATGATGCAATGTATCAAAATGCTTTTGCCAGAGGAAGGAAAATAATGTCAGCAAAAAATCCTAGATCTAAGGAAAAACTGATTCTGTCATAAATTTGGTGAGGTTAATAACAGTGGATCCTCTTGCTCTTAATCATATGTGGTGGTCCTCACCAGAAACATACCTAAACACCAGAGACCTCCCAAACCCAAACACAAGCATGCTACACATAATATTTCCATGCAGAACACAGCACATAATAGGTCACTTGCCAGTGTCTTACCCCTTAAGCCCTTAATACAAACCACAAAACAAAACAAATTATTCATAGGTGATTCCATCATGAGACACACAGATGTCCCTTTCACCAATCTGGATAAGAAGGTCATGGTCAGCTGTCTGTCAGGTGCCAGGATCTGCCCTATCAGACATGCACTCAGGTTTCTAAAAAACAGGTACTGTTATGACTCTGTCATAGTCCATGTTGGTGTGAATGACTTGAGATGTACCTGTCTGGACTATATGAAGATAGACATGACTGAGTTCTCGGACTATATGTATCAGGCAGATATGTCCCTAGCCTTAAGCAGAATTTTACCTTTACCAAGGATGATGCCTCAATGCAAACATAAAATGATTGATTTCAATAATTGGCTTAGTTTATGGTGTCATTCTAAGGGTATCCAGTATCTGTCAGCCTGGGATGACATGATCGACAGACCTAGATGCTTTGCCAGAGATGGACATCTGTCACCCTATGATTTCGGCTACCGACTAAGGCTCATGCCACCCCCATAGTGCTCTTTTTAGGCAGTGTCTCAAGGACAAAATTCCCAATGTAAAAACTCCATCTAAAAACAAAGGTTATGCTGCTAAACGCTAGGATTCTTAACACAAAACTGCACTCACTGGAAGCAGTCTTTACCTTGAAAGAGGCAGACATTTGTGCAATCACAGACACCTGGTTCAAGGCTGTGAAGACCACTCCAGCCATACCAGGTTACACCTCCTTCCACATGTTCAGACCATAAAGTGAAGGCATGAAAACTGAAGGAGACAGTGTATCAATTTTCATTAAAGATAAATACACCTGCAGACTGATCAAACAGCACGATTCCTTGGAGATAATTAAGGTGCAAGTAACTGTTGGTAGGACACCTACTGAAGTTGTTGCCAGCTACAGGACCACCTTCAAGAATCAGGACACTCACTCTGCCTATTTGGATTTACTTGAGTCTGTCAGGATATATCCAAACACCGGGGTTTTGGATAACTTTAGCTAACTATTTATTGACTGCGTCAATTTCTCATGCTCAAACTCACTTGCCCAAAGGTTGCTCGACTTCATTAACTCCAATGCCCTGGACTAGCTGGTTGACACCCCCACAAAGGGTGCCAACATCCTTGATCTGGTGCTTACCAATATGGTGGACCACTGTGGCACCTTCACTGTGAGGTCTCCCCTGCTGAGATCTGACCGCAACCAGTCTCATTTGAAGTAACTATCACACCTGACCGCCCCAAGCAGCAACTAAGCTAAAACATTTCTCCAAAGCAGATTATAATATCTTATGGGTTGGTATAAATAGCTTCTCTGTACCTCCTTTCTCAGATGGTACTGGCAACTATGCAAGATTCTACACCAGTGCTTTATTCAAACACCTGTATAACTGGATTGACTTGGTCATACCTGATAGGTCCAAAACAAGCTCCTCAAGGAAGAGCAGACCTGTCTGATGGACAACTGCCACTAACAGGCTTTAAAACAAGAGGAAGAAATTGCTACCTAAGAGTAAGACGGAGTGAACCCTAAATTAGAAACACTCCCTCATCAGCTTAAATGAGTTAATAAGCCTTCTTGTGAAGTCTTCCAAAGCAAACTATGAATCCAAATTAGCTTCCTTAACTAAAGACAACCATAAGGCATTCTTTAGTTACATCGGTAACCTAAAAGGAAAGGCCCATATTTGTGCCAAACTGGTAGTTAATGATACCACATATAATGAGCCTGTAGATATAGCTAACCTGTTGGCTGATAGGTTCTATGATGCCTTCACTCATCTGTTCCTACCACACCTACTCCATGACATCCCTACAACCTGTCCCATACCTTGTATCTCTAAAGAGAAGGTTGTTAACACCCTCTCTAGGGTCAGGAACACAGCATCTATGGGGCCTGATAACATCTCAGGCTGCATCCTACATGGGCTCCAACAAGAATTAACACCACCACCAGTTACTCTTTACAGTCATAGTCTAATCACTGGCTTCATCCCAGCTGAATGGAAAATGGCCACCGTTATTCCCTTGCACAAAGGTGGTGTTTCCACTGACCCTGGGAACTATAGACCTATGGAATGAATCATCATGACCTTATCAATATAGATATAGGTAATCTCCAAACACTTGACCCTACTAAGTTTGGATTTGTCAAAGGGAGATTATGCCTGTTAAATCTGGTGGACTTTTTCGAGACAGTCACCAAGGCCCTGGATGAATGGAAATCTGTGCATACGGCCTGCCTAGACTTAACCAAGGCATTTGACACGATCCCTCACTCAGGCATCATTGACAAACTCACCCAGCTAGGTATCTCCCCTTATATCATTAGATGGGTTGCTAACTGGCTCACTGATAGAACCCATATAGTCAAAATAGGGGAATCCATCTCCAACAGCAGACCTGTAACCAGTGGTGTTCCACAGGGATCAGTCTTGGGATCTCTACTGTTTGTTATCTATTTCACTGCAGTATAAGCAAAAACTAAAGGTCTATGGTTGACAAATTTGCTGATGACTGCAAACTGGGAGCAGTCATAGAGTCTCCAAATGATGTCAACATCCTACAAGACGGTCTTACACAAACAAATGATTGGTGCCAAAGTCATGGCCTTAAACTCAATGCAATAAAATTTATTATCATCCCTTTCAGTAAGGGCAATGTTCCTGCTAACTACCACATTAATGGCAAAACCTTAATACACACTCAGTGGTGAGAGTCCTGGGCACACATGTTGACAGCAACCTCCCTTTTGATCACCATGTCTCTACAGTGGTAAGAAGGGCATGCATTCTGTATTGCTCTTCTCATAGGTAAGGGCATTGCCTCCAGAAAAAAAGAAGTTATAACCTCCCTGTACTCTTCCATCATCAGGCCAATAATTGAGTAGAATGCCCCTTTTTTGTATGTATCTTTCCAAGCACCTCCAACAATTGGAGAGATCACAAAAGTTCCTCACAAGGAAAATTCTAGATCTTCTGCATCTTTCCTATGTGGATCATCTGAAATCACTGTCACTTTATTCTGTTTCATACAGACTACTCAGAGGTGATCTCTGCCTTGCATACAAGGCAATCTCTGACTCTACTTTATTGGATATGCTACATCTCCATAAGTCAAATGGTACATGGGTTACTCACTCTAAAGACCTTAACTTGATATGCAACATTAATAGTACCTGCTTGAGAGACAGATTTGTCTCCCAAAAGTTACCACCCTTTTGGAACAGACTCCCACTTCACGTCAAATAGAGCACCTCATTGGCCCTCTTCAAACACAGCCTGGATGACTGGCTGGATAACCATAAATTCACCTGGAGGGGGTTCTACCTGTGTTGGACAAGGGCAATAGGTGCTGATCATGGAAATAAGGGTAGAACTTGGCTAGGCTTGTAAGGTTCCTAGGGCCATTAGCCTAGTAACTTCCGATGATCCTTTGACTCTATATATGTTATTGACTACAGAGTTATTCTCTGGATCCTATAAAAGGTAAATTAGGCATCTTTCAAAGCATTTACCTAATAATGATCAATACTCATTAACAGATCCATCTAACAGTCTTATGTCGCTGGTCTGTGGAAGAAATCAGTAATCCTACCCCTGCACAAAGGGAGAAACAGAAATGATCTTTCCAACTATAGGATCGTAGGATCATAGGAGGTTGCTAGGCTAATGGTCCTGGGGCCCTTACAAGCCTACCCCAGAGTTTATCCTCAAAAATAAACCTCAATTAATGAGGGACACAGGTGGAACCCCTAGGATGAATTTGTGGTTTCCCATCCAATCAGAAAAGGTGGTTCTCAAAAAGGGTCAGCGAGGTACTCTGTTTGATGTGTATGGGAAGGCTATTTCAGAGACTGGGCAGCCTTTGGGAGACAAGCCTGTCTCTCCATCAGGTTTTGTTAATGTCACATATTAGTTTCAGGCCTTTTAAGCGGGTAGTGCATGAGGAGTTAGACTTATGGATATGGAGCATCTCTAATACAGCAGGGTCTGAGATTGTCTTGTAGGCAAGATACAGATCACCTCTGAGCAGTCCATACAATACCAAGCATAGTGATAGTGATTTAAGCCTGTCTGCATAGGACAGGTGTTGGAGGGCATGGATTCTCTTTGTGAGGTATTTCAGTGGCCTTTCCATTTAGTGCAAATGTTTGGAGAGGTACATCCTAAACGGGGAGTTATACTCAATTATTGGTCTAATGAGGAAGGAGTATAGAGAGGTAATAACCTCCTTTTTTTCTGGATGCAACCCCTTTACTTATGAGATGAACCAAGTAAAAGGCTTTTATGACCACTGCTGCTATATTATGGTCGAATGTGAGGTTGTTATCAACCTGAGTGCCTAGGTCTTTCACCACAGGTTGTGTGCTTAGGTGATTGCCATTGATGTGGTAATCAGTAGGGGTTGTGTTTTTGCTGAATGGTATGATGATGCATTTTTTGCATTTAGCTTGAGGCCATGACCAGTCATTAATTGCTGTGAGACCCTCTTGTAGTATGTTAATATCATTTGGGGAGTCAATGACAGTACCCAACGTACAGTCGTTGGCAAACGTGATCAGCCACAGGTCTTTTGTCTTTGCCTGTACCTCCGAAAAAAAAAATGCCAAACAGTAGGGATCCCAAGACAAATCCCTGGGGAACTCCACTAGTGACAGGTCTGCTATCAAAGCTGGAGGTGCCTATTTTGACTTTGAGGGTCCTGTCAGTGAACCAGTTGGCCACTCACCTGATGAGACAGAGATTTATGCCAAGTTGTGTTAGCTTTTCGATGATGCCTGAGTGAGAGGTTGTGTCAAAGGCCTTGGCCAAGTCAAAGAAAGCTGTATGTACTGACTTTCCCTCATCCAGGGCCTTGGTGACAGCCTCAAAGAAGTCAACCAGGTTCAACAGGCAAGATCTGCCCTTGACGAATCTGAACTGGGTAGGGTCATCTGCTTGGAGATTGCCTATGTCCTTGTTTATGAGATTCATAATAATACGCTCCATTGCTTTACAGAGTCAAGAGAGTATAGACCAGAAGCCATACTTTTTCCCCTATCAAAAATCTTAAAAAATGTATCTACTCCCAAGTCTTCAGTCATATTCTCCTCTCCTCTCCCTTGCTCAGAATGGCTTTTAACCCTACCACATTATTGCTACTTCTACTGCACTTCTCCAACAGCACTAATCATATCATTAATACAGATAATATTGTATCTTCCCTTTTCTTGTATCTATTAAAAACCTTTGACACTGTCTCTCATAATTAAACTAGGACCACTACGGTTTAATATATTTCTCAAAAAATCTGCACACTGCCTCAAAACACTCCAAACTAGTCCAATATGCCAGTGATGCATCTTTTATCTGCTATGCCTAAAATCCCAATCTTCTCCAGCAGCTCACATGAGATTCATTCTTGTCCATTCAAAATCAGACCTGATAATAAAACCCAAAAAAGACTAAACTTCTCCTTTTCACGCCTAAGTGTCGTACTGAATGCAAAGTCAACTTTCAAATCACCTCTGTAAATAAAAAAAATAGTGAAGTAGTCTCCAATACTAAATTACTTAGGAGTTTTGTAGACAACACAACATTCAACCTCCACATCCAACAAGCAATCAAAAAAATGTATCAGAAATTAAGTCTTCTGTGTAGAGTCATGCAATATCTGACTGAAAGCAGATGAATTACATTACACCCACCTACCTGCTGCCTACACTATTGTATGCCTCACCTATTTTAACCTTGTGTTCACCCTGACAGCTAAGCTAGAGCAATACTATAATAAATAACATTTGCTTCCAACAAGTTGTATTCCACATAAATCAACATTGCCCTTAGGCACCTGAATTAGCTTGATCTATCTTACCTCCTCATCTACTTTTAACTTCAATTTGCATATTGATTAATCTTTCACCATAAAAATGCTCTGCCATTTCAGTATACTGCCTCTTCTCTCCACCAAAAGAATTCTCCGACCTTGTGACAAACAACTCCTCTCAATTCACAACGCTTACTCCAAAGCAAGAAATGCTTTTTACTGCAACTGTATTGCAAAACCTAGAATTGAGCTCCTCCTCTAATCTGAATCCTCAATAATGCACATATCCAAAGATAAATTAAATTCATTCCTGCTTAACTCCTGCTTATGCTCCTGCTATTCCGCAGGCGAAAGTATTCCTAAACTATGTATACATACATGTCAGTGACTTTCTCTTTGCTCTTATTTTTCTGTCTTCTACTATTCTTGGGACAAGCTCCATATAATTATATCCGAACTGACGTACTATTACTTAATTGCACCAAGCGCTAATTATTTTGTTGTAAAATATACTTTTTATTTCATAACTATCTGTTTATTCATCCTCACTTTGTATGTAATTGTTGCTAATGTTACAAGAACTTTCTGTATGTTGTAAATAGTTCTTGTGGAACTTTCAAGGTAATGTTGCTGAATGTTACCTGAGTATTCTGCATGTTGTATATGTACTAATGTTATAATTACCTGTGGAGCTTTTTTCCCTGGGCCTCTTCAGAAAAGAGGCTTGTTTAGCAGACTTTCCCAGTAAAACAAATGAAATAAATAAATAAATAAAATAGCAAATAAATGATGTCAGACATATTGGTCTGTAGTTTTGAAATTCATGCTTATTACCCTTTCTGAAAATTGGAATGACAGTGGATTTCTTCCATGAATATTAGCATTGCAAGGACATTATCAGATCCCATTCATAATTTCTTACCTAATTTTCTTTATTAAACAAAGAAAAGCAAACAAAGAAAAAAACTCTGGTATTCCACCACATCAAAATTCCACCATGATGGAGTCCTGTGTCAGACAGCAAGCAAATTTAATGAAAAAAAAATAAAAACAACATTAAAACTCCATTCCCTCTCCCTTAATTTTCTTTATTAAGTCAGAAATGAGGACATCTGAGATAGTAAGACAAATATCTTTTTTAATTGGTAATTGGTCTATTGGTCTATAAAGTTTAGTGGGTTATCCAAGTCAGTACGGAATAGCCTGGAAACATATTGATTTGATTAAATTCATCATCCAATATTTTTGGATCAGTTATAGTCTTTACCTTGATTGTTAAAGAGGTAATGGGATGTCTTGTTTGATTTAACTGTATTTGTCTTACTTTTTTATGCCTTATTATACACCTGAGATGATTGCAAATACTATTAAGATTAAATCCATTACTATGTGTGGGATATTTCGTATATTCCTGGAAGTATTTTCTGCACAGTTTGATTAGTTTACAATTCCACAGGTTAGCAAATCTCATTTTGTTAGTATTAAGAATAGTTTCAATACAGATAGCCTCTACTGAATTTACCAGTATGTTTTCAAGATTAGAGTATTCTCAGTCCCGGTCATTTCTTATGTTTAACTATTTAGTCTGCTGTAGGGAATGCGGTGGTACAGCGGTAGTGTTGTTGCCTCACAGCAAGAGGTTCTCCTGTTCAATTTTCAGCTGGAGTGCCTTCTGTGTGGAGTCTGCATGTCCTCCCCTCGGTCGAGTGGCCTCTGAAAGACATGCGTGAATGGGCGTACCTTTGCTGAAGGCTGGGCTTTGGGCTGGCAACTCAGCACCATAAAAATCTACTGCCAATCATAAGCTGACCAGTGTTCTGCTGTGGCGACCCCTAACCGGGAAAAGCCGAAAAGACAAACAACAACAATTAACTAGTCCACAATTGTCTTTTCTCTTTGTGTTGCCAGAGTTTTTATACCTTGGTAAGTATATCTAATTTCAATGAGTTATGGTTAGAATTACATAAAGGTGGATCAATATCAACATTTATAATTATCTTCCCAGAGTTAATTGCAGTACTATAGAGGAAGTTTTTAATCTGCAGTGCATTCTCTAAAAAGCTGAGAATCGCTATGTATGGAAATCACATGTAGGAATTACCACTCAATATTGATATGTAGTTTTCCCAGCTGACTTTTGGAAAACTGAAGTCACCTATCAATATTACTTGCTTATGATTTCAAGAAGATCTCTAAATTGAGTAAAGTGTGAAGCCAGATCCATGGAAGGTTTTTAGTATTGTACTAGTATTCTTCCCATATTTAGTCGTTATTAAACCCACACTGTCATACTTCTTGCATTGCTTGACAGTCAGATAGCAAAGAAAGGAAAGTGAAAGGGAAAGGATATTTATTTATTGACTGATTTACTTATTAACTTATTTACTTAATTATTGATTCTTTGATCAAATTATTGTTTCTATTTTCATCATCTTTCTTTTTTGCATGTGTAAAATCATATGCCTTCTGTATACTTACCACTGCAAAACTTGCAGTCTGGAGCTGTTGATTAGTTTCCTTTGTTTTATATGTAAATGTTACTGTTTCCTTTGTAGTATGTGTACATGTTGCTATTATATGCCACTTCTAAAGTATGTATATATGTATGTATGTATGATACGTAAGTCTGATTGATCAGTTATGTATTTTTTCTTTGTGTCTGCATTCTGTATTGTCCAACTTTGCCCAAGTCCGCTGTCTGCTACTTATTGATCCTAATGAAAACATAATGGAAGCTTTGAAAACTTTAAAAAATTAACTAAAATGCAGCAATAATCTTTATAAGGTCTAACTGCACAAATTGGTACTAAATCTCACATTAAATTAGGAAGTTGTTGGGTTCTATAATTTAAAATGATGTAAAAATGATTTATTGCATATGTTTTATTATAAAACATTTTTTGGATAGATGACTAGTATTTTTTGAAGATGCTTGCTACTGTAGGAGCATGAAGGAAGTTAAAAGAAGTTCAGAAAAGATAAAAAATGCACAAATGTGAAAAACAAACATTGTGAAGGCTAAGAGGCAACAGCAATAGATTTTTGCTAATGCATTTCTTGATGAGATTTGAATATTATAAAATACATTTATTTGTTTGTGTAAAATTTGTCAGCCTGGTAGGCTGACAGGTTTATAAACCATTTTCAGACACAACCTGAGATATAATGGCAACAATAAATTGCAAAAAGGAAAACTGCACAATTTATAAATAAAGCATAGGAAACACAAGAGTAAAGATATTGAGAAATTGAGAATTATGATCATTCAGACTGTTAGATATATATAACAGGAGCACATTTCTTATTTCAGTTTTCAGGTATACAACATTGATACCACATGACATTGAATAATCATGGATGTGAACTGTGAAATGGTCCTTTAAATAAGTTTAATATGAAACAAAGAAGTGGATGATTTGCCAACTCTACATCACTAGTCAAAATGATGATAACAACTTCAGCTTTACCCTTTCTTGAATTAGTTTATAATTATCCTGATTTCATGGAGTAGGTGGTTCCAGAGTGCTTTGACTACATCACTTACCTGATTAACAAATGTTAAATAAAAAATAATATCTAAAATACTGGAAACTGACTGCAAAAGGGCTTTTGTGAATGAACAAGAAACAAATTTGTATTTAACCATGAAACATTTGCAATAATTTTGTTTACCTTAATTTAAAGACTAGGTAATGCACTACCTCAATTGTTAAAAAAAAAAAATGTATGCCCATGTGATGCCCGTGCACTGGCCCAGCAATCAAAAAGCCTCAGTCCTCACCACGAACACCAGTTAGGGGCATCCATATAGGGAAAGGATAATAAATACACACACAGTAAAGTACAATTTCACTTAAGAGCATACAGAGATCACAGTCCATCTGGGGATGGTTTCTCCCTTTCTCTCCAGGTCCCCAATAAGACTCCCCACTGGCACAGCTATAAGTTTCAGATCTCAGCTTAGTGGGTAAGCTAAAACCTCTCTGTCCAACCAGTGCTTCGGGTACCTGCCCAAGTAGCTGACACACACCCACTTTCAGATAAGAGTTATATATAACCACACAGACACTCCTGAGGAAGGCTGGCACAGGTTCTCCAGCTGTGCCCCTTTTGCCCAAACTATACGGTAGTACCACTTGCCACCACCCACTAATATTTATCAGCTACTAAAAGGCCCTTATGAAAGGGTGTCCAATTATATTGTGCACTATTATTCTCCAAATGGTAAGTGCAACTGAACATTTGAAGCTTATTGGTGTGGCTTGGCCAGTATCACTATATACTGCTGGTGAGTTGGATGTTCTCAAGACAAATGCTAAATGCCCTCATTCTTTCTAACACAGTACCACTGATTCATTTCAGATTACATAATTTTTTTTCTAGTTCCCAGGCTAACAGAAACTCAGAGGTTAATAGCTCTTTTGATTTTGCAGCTGGCCAGGAAGCCAGAGCAATAAAAGAAATTATACATGTAAATACTAGCCATTAACTCTGGCCTCAAAACAATAGGCAGAATGCCTCCCTCTAGACATCTTGGCTCCGAGTTTTAGAACAAAGAATTTCACAATGCTTGACTTAACAGCTTTCTTACAGCAGAGTGCACTGCTGTTACATTTTTTTTCAGTTCACCATCCAATGCAGTCTTTTCACATTTAAGAGAACAAGCCCGTGGCTAACATTAATATTTACAATTGACAGAATCATCTACTAAATTATATTTAGCTAGGCTGGCAGCCTTCACCTATCTTCACAGCATATGGAAGTTGTCCAAGAATTACTTGTAACCCAGTTTCATCAGAGGTGGAAAAGCAATTATGTCATCCAGTATGTTAAGTGTAGACATGTGATTATCCATTTGCCATGTAGTTGTAATGGAAATTAGTGTGATAATTGTGCAGTTAAACAAGTAGGGAACGTAGGTGACCTGTATGAAAAAGCATTTACTTTTTGTTTCTCTAGCACTCAGTCTTGAAATCATAGTTAGGTAACCGATATCACAGTGACAGAAATGTTGAAAAGTTACAGGGTTAACCTGGATTAGTTTCTGACATCTTTTGGTGGTATATTTATTGAAAGAATGACATTGCATAGACCATTAAGCTGGCAATTTCAGAGCCATGTTTCTCCTAGACACTTATAGTCTACAAGCGTTCTTCATTAATAAGTGGGACACCCTCAGGATCATGGCAGCTCGAGTAAAGTCTCACTTGGTTGCCAGAGCTGTCTCCTGACTGATAGTTTTGGTGGGTCATGTGTTGATGTAGCAGACGTTCAGTAAAAGATTATCCTCAGAGGGATATGTTTTGTCTAATAACATTTTAAAAAAGAAACATGACCACTAGTTAAAATTGAGCTGGAATGTATTCCTTTTTTATTTAAGTATTAACAGTGTTTAATGTTGATAACTGAAATGGAAATGTAACTACTTTAATGTAAAATTCTGGAAACAAAACTCACCTAATAGAAATACTATTTTTTTCCTGAAGGGAAGTCACCCCCCTTCCCTCACACATACACATAAACGTGCAGTACTACATTAGTATGGCCTTGAAATCATTGTATTACATTTCTCAGAAACATCCATTCTGGGTAATTTGGTGACACTACAATACTATCACATGCATTTTGATCCACAAACAGCACTTGACATTCATCTGCATGTGTATGGACAGGTGCTACTCAGTGACCTTATATGGTCATGCAAGATTTCTCTTTTAAGAAAGATGCATGACTAAAATAAAATTACAGAAAACACATTTATATTTGCAGTGTTTGACTTTTATAATATTAATGGTATTATACAATGACTGACTATTAACATTCAGAAAGTAGCACACTGATTGCTCAGCCCAACCAGCGTGCCTGTTGTAAATCTAAGCATATATGAATGGAAAAAGGTCCGGTCGCCCAGACTTTCTTCCATTAATATATGCCATAAAAATTCACTTTTCTTACACTTAAAAAAATAATAATAAACATAGAAAACCGGAGATTTGAAACCAATGAGAGCTACAGAACAGACAAAAATAAAAGGATAGTCAGGTAGGTTATACAAAACTAGAGAAATGTACCTGATTATCCTTTTGTTTTCTATGTCTCATCTCTCCCTTGCATTGAAAGTCTCCCACTATCTTTAATTTTAATTAAAAAAAAAAAAAAAGCAATGGCAGCTTCCTTTTTCCATTGCTTCCTATACTCAGCAGCACTCACACAGCACTGATGTGCTGCGTAAGCATGGGAATGAAAGTCACATATGCATGTGCAGTACATCAGAAAAGCACCAGGGTATCAAAGGAAAGTGCAAGAATAATATGGAGCTTCAAACAAAGACATTATTTAAGAAAAGCAAGTCATTTTTTTCTTAAATAATGTCATTGTATAATAGCAATAACTGAGTCCATGGTGTGGTATACTGAAGATTTACCCATGGTTGCCTTTGTATTAAACCACATAATTCGTGGGTAAATCTTCATTACACCACACCCACATCATCAGTTACTGTTATAATATTTAATAGTTACATCTACTAATATTTAATTCTGCTTTTCCTGCCTCACGGTTGAGTTATTTTATGTTTTAAATGCCCGGGCATTCTTTACTTCAACATGCTTGCCTATTACATTTATTTATTGCATGCAGAACAGATATTGCTATGTTTAGCCTTCACTTTATTTAGAAAATATCTGAGTGTTAATAGAATGCATGTTCAGGCTGCTAAGTTTGTGATATCATAATATCTTGCTTAATATCTGATTATGATGGCTTGAAACACTACCAGCTTCTACATGTTACTCAGAAAAAGCAGATAAGTTGGCGTGACAGATACTCTGCTTCAACTGTACTTGGGGAGACAGAAAACATTTCTGATTATTTGAACATATGCCGAAAAGTAGCCAAGTTTCATCTTTGTTATAAAATGTGTTTATTAACAGACTACCCAACTGTATGTTTTAAACATCTTTGTGTAGAGGACATAATGATCTGTACAGTGGAGATGCAGCACATATTCTATAAAAGCTACATAACAATGTAAATATTTTATATGAATCTATAAAAAAGATGTTATTGCTTGTTAACTGAGAATGTATTTTGCTGTGTATGTTGTTTAAAAGCCAAGAAAATGTTAAACAAATACTGCACACTATTGCATTTCACTAGCAAGTAGGATATTTGACTTGCTTGCTATGTGATTTGTTAAACTATATCCCTGTGTATATAATAAGTCATCACATTTCTCTTTAAAGAACAGACAAGAAAATAAGCACATGAATTAGACAGGATTACACATCCCAAGGCTGCTAAAAATGAATATTTATTAAACACTTAAAAGGAGGGACATCTGTAGTATTTCTTTTTTTTTTTGCTCTGGTTCTTTAATGTCTCAAAATAGCACCTATTGTAATGATTATTTTAGGGGGGGTGCTGCAATAGCTTGACTATATGCTGTTTTAAGATCCTGAGGGACATACTCAGAAACAACTGGAAGATTATTTTAGGAAATGGTGAATTATCCAAAATTATTGGAGACAGCCCTTCGTTTATCTACAAAAGAATTCATAACCTGAGATCCATGTTAGAACACCATCCAACTATACCATCAGAAAATAAATATGTGTGGTACTTACAAATGTGGCGTGTAAGCAGTGCCAATTTATTAGCAACACTTCTAACTTTCATATCAAGGCACTGAATTTAAACCTTTGGGCAAGAAACAGATACAACTGTGATTCACAAGGAGTTGTTTATTTGGCATTTTGTGATTCCTGCCCAAGGTTCTACATTGGAAAAACTGTGAGAAAGCTGTCGAGAAGAATTTATGAACACAATTTGTCTGTAAAGAAAAGTCACTAGTAATTTGTTAGAAAAACACTCACTAATGTGCACCCATTTCAAAAAATTCCAAATTTTCATAATAGATGTTGTCCATATGGAAGAACTTGTAGGTAATTATAATCTCCTACTTGAATGCTGTGAATTCATGTGGCAAATAAGACTGTGGGATAAGTTTCCCAGTCTTAATGAAACAGTAAACATTAAATGTTTTCTGATGGCACAAAGACTTTAAATGCTAAATACTGTTGCTCCTAGTAGCCATGATTTTCTTATTTATAGAAGTATGATTTCATTTTTGAAAAAATATATTAGAAGTTTTGTCAGCAGCACTATAGCATTTCAGATAGAGAGTAACATTTCTGATTGGTTAGCACTTGCTTATATTTCCTGAACATGTTTTAAAATACACTGTAACTTTAAGAAGAACAGAGGGAACAGAGACAAGCATTTTATTGGTCAGGGCTGATCATGGGATTTATTTGATACTTCTTTTTAAACTTGGATTGTGTTCTTGGTTTTAACTCTGATGAAGTTCTATTGAAAATAAAAAGAACAAAAGCACTTCAACTTGTATTTGGGACTCCTTCCACGCTTGCCTTTGTAGGATTGTTCAGTGTTCACTAGATTTTTTTTAGTTCTACTTTGATTTTTGTTGTTCAGAAGCTTGGAAAAGTTTTAAAAGATACAAATAAAAACGATGATCCTCAAGTCACAGATGCAGCAAAGACTGCATGTATGCTACAAAGTTCAAAGTCTAGATCATAGCAGTGTAGGAGACATCCTTCTTCTAAAGACCTTTGTGTCGTACACATCTAGTTTGTAAATGACAAAACTGGGGTTCTGTCAGTTAAGAATGTAATTTGATAAGAATAATAATGATATTTTTACAATTCACTGTCCACCTTCATTCAGTCGGAGACAGCACTCATATTCCAGTTCATGCCAGCTGGCAGTATTCTCCTAACAATGCAGTCTGACACTAAAAGAAAATGATTGAGGTATACCTAATACAGATGACAACAGAGAGATATGTGTGTGTGTGTGTGTGTGTGCCCTGTCTTGAACAAGTATATCTTTGCCTTAAAATGTTGCTTGAGAATCAGAGAGAATACTGTTCTATAAACCTCTGAAACTGTAATGTGATGAGCACTTTTACTATTCCGCAAGACTTGCAAAAGTATTTAGTACTATACAGTAACTCCAAAATGTGTGGTCAGATAAAGACATCTAATGCTACTGATTTTAGTTATAAATATCTTTGTCTCATCCAGGTGATATCTTGAAGGGCATCACCTGTTAAATATTTGTTCAGAGGTATATATTTGAGTAAGGAGGCTCTTCATTTGCTCCAGTTTTCTCCACCCGAATTCAGGATGCGTTTGATATGTTGCTATTTTTTTCACTTTGTTAACACAACCCAATACCACTACAATGTCTACAGATAAGAATCATCACAGTACCCACACCACTGAGCCCTGATGATCATGCATGTGACCCAGTTCGATTCATTGCTCAGGCATCTGAGGTGCTGGCACTGCAGGATGAATATATTAATCCTGAGGAGTGCTCATTCGTGTACCTCATGTTAGATATTTAATAGGGGCAGTGAACATGCAGAGTGATATATACTGAGGGAGACAGGGGCAGTGGCTAAGTCACTGTGCTGGGCAGGATAAAACTCCTGCAAACCCCATTGGCTAGGACATCACAGGTAAGCATAGGGTTAAGTGGAATACAAAGAGCTAAAACTAACAACAGATCCAAATAACTCTTTGTAAAATTATGATGCTGTGCAAGGACATCTAATCTTCTAGATCAATCATGCGCAGGGTCTGGTGATACTTGGGGGAGGATAAGGTAGGTCCTGCAGACTCAGTGAATATTGAAAGGATCTGGGGGCAATGTGTTGGTCAGCTGTGAGAATCAAAAAAAATGGCAAAAACAATTCACATGCATTTTAGGGGTGGCAGAGGCTGCTTTAGTATATTTTCAGACTGTCTGCTACTTATTGATCCTAATGAAAACATAATAAGCTTTGAAAACTTTAAAAAATTAGCTAAAATGCAGCAATAATCTTTATAAGGTCTAACTGCATAAATTGGTACTAAATCTCATACTAAATTAGGAAGTTGTTGAGTTCTATAATTTAAAATGATGTAAAAATTATTTATTGCATATGTTTTATTATAAAACGTTTTTTGGATAGATGACTAGTATTTTTTGAAGATGCTTGCTACTGTAGGAGCATGAAGGAAGTTAAAAGAAGTTCAGAAAAGATAAAAAATGCACAAATGTGAAAAACAAACATTGTGAAGGCTAAAAGGCAACAGTAATAGATTTTGCTACTGCATTTCTTGATGAGATTTGAATATTATAAAATACATTTATTTGTTTGTGTAAACTTTGTTAGCCTGGTAGGCTGACAGGTTTATAAACCCTTTTCAGACACAACCTGAGATATAATGGCAACAATAAATTGCAAAAAGGAAAACTGCACAATTTATAAATAAAGCATAGGAAACACTAGAGTAAAGATATTGAGAAATTGAGAATTATGATCATTCAGACTGTTAGATATATATAACAGGAACAAATTTCTTATTCCAATTTTCAGGTATACAACATTGATACCACATGACATTGTATAATCAGGGATGTGAACTGTGAAATGGTCCTTTAAATAAGTTTAATATGAAACAAAGAAGTGGATGATTTGCCAACTCTACATCACTAGTCAAAATGACGATAACAACTTCAGCTTTACCCTTTCTTGAATTAGTTTATAATTATCCTGATTTCATGGAGTAGGTGGTTCCATGAAGCTTGTACAAATCTGAATAATACTCTCTCCATAAATATGTTGTTAAAAAGACGGTTTCTGCAAAGGGTCCCCTTCTGAAGATTGAAAGTTCAAAAAAACTGAAATTCAAAATATCTAAAACTCCAAATACCAAAAATGGGATTTGCCTCTTCCCTGCTGTTGTACAGTCTTGGAGTTGGTATATATAATTAGCAGGACAAGTAGAGGGCATAGACCCCTACATGAGGAGTTCAGGGGACTTGCTTCCTGCATTAAACATGTTTTCAGTCTTTTCAACTTTTGATGTTCTGGCATAGACCCCTGCAAAGACATTCCTGTAAGGTGATTCATTCCCAAGGAACAAAATGTATTCTTTGGGTAAAATCGTATTGCCAGCAGTAGGTACAACATGTAACTGAAAAATTTAACTGTAACAGAGTTTATCAATAAGACAATCCTGGCACTATTTAAAAACAAGCTGGCCTTCAGGAAAGTCAAAAGCCGGCATTCTCTTTAAGGAGACGAGTAGGTGAAATGACAAATCTTATTTACTGCTGTCTAAAGCAATGCTGTATTGGTGAAAGAGATGAGAACTATAATTGGAAAGGCATTCCATTCCTAGATCTAAGTACTTGTAAATGTATGACTAGCAGATTTTCTTATATAGGAGATCTGAAGATCTGCATGCAAATGTAAACTGACTTAGGACCTGTCCGTACGTAGGTTGAAGCAAGCTTTACAATAGTTTTGGCAGTCAACCTGCTGAAATGTGGCAGAATATTGATTACATTATCAGGTAATCACTGGAGTAATAAGCTGAAAACCAGAATATGCAAAGAGTTCCTTTTAGAAAGATACACATTGAATCATTTCCATACGTTGTTGCTAAAACCCAACATATCAGTTTCTCCAGTATTAGTTTATGATAAATTGTTTCAAAGGCCCTCCTATAAACCTGGAAAAAAAAGTCTCAGAAAAAAGTTATTTTATCAAGATATTGCAAATTTGGTCAGTATGTATGAAAAAGAAAAGGGCAGTACTGAAAATTATCTATGTTCCATGCTGCTGATGTGAAAACCTAACATAAAGATTATCATATTTTAAAA
Source organism: Protopterus annectens (assembly GCF_019279795.1). NCBI lineage: Eukaryota > Metazoa > Chordata > Ceratodontiformes > Protopteridae > Protopterus > Protopterus annectens. The sequence continues at coordinate 1,707,297,184 of NC_056733.1, forward strand.
TTGGTGAACAGAGATTTTTTTCATGACTTTTTTCAAATAGACATGCACTGCTTATGTGAAGACAATCAGAAGGCCATAACAGTTTGCTTTCTTGGGTAATGTAATAATATTAGAGTTTTAAAACAGGAAGGAATGATTCCACTAGTAAGTAAAAGATAAAAAATACAGGTCAGAGGCCTGACAGTAACAGAGTTACAAAGTCTTCAGGGATTAAAACTAAAGTTCTATGGAGCAAAACATCTTGGGAGATTGGATGTTTTTTTTTTTCAAGTTGGCCTTTATGGTCTTATCTAAATAAAAAAGTAGGGCATAGTTAAGCTCATGCGACCGGAGGCAGGAAATGTGGAACTAACATTAAGAAATAAAATTCCAAAAGTGTAGAATGGTGCAAAGGAAAGCTACTTAAATCTTTCTTTTGAGGAACTTTCTTCGTTTATAGGAGTAATATTTAAATTATGTCCTACTTTTGGCCTATCCCGCATTATTTTTGGATTTGTGCAAATTTCTTGCATTTAGAGGTTGAGAGGTATGATAGGCAGGACTTAAACAAAAAAAGCATGCATTTTTTATCCTGTCACAAAATTTTACACAAGCCACACTTTCAGGAACCACAGTAACTATTTATTTATCAATGTGATTTTTTTTTCTACCACCAAATGCCCCCATGGCAACAGTCTATGTTTTGTATTCTTGTAATGCTGCATTTTGCCCATATTACACTGTGAGACATATATAATAAGGTTAATTCACCCAAATCTCATCTGTTAAATCACATTTCCATTGACTCAGAATGAAAGTAGTGATAAATGTTGTTAAGTTTGTGAGTTATCAAAAAATAGGTACTTTTCTGTTAAACCCCTACCACACATTTTCGGCCCCACATACGTGTGTCTGTTTACATATATCCAGAAGTAAGGAAAAATAGAAAATAATAAAAAGGCCCCAGATCAGGGATACATTTTTAACTTACACATTTAATAGAATCAGAAGTTGCAAATTAATATGTAAATATCACAGGTATGAGGTAAGCATTTTTTTTTTTCTGAAGTAGAACAGGTGTCTCACCCTGTTCCTTTCCCCAGGGCTTCGTGTGGGTGATTCCTTTGTCTTGATGTAGGTGTCAGTGTCATCCCTGACCTACCCCCTTCTGAAAACAATGATCCCCAAGAACACTGCATGAGAAGAAGTTAGGGTCAGACTGCAAGGTCAGTGAAAATAGAAGTTCCTAAATATAGAGAAAGAAATCATCCACACACATTTAGTGGGAAGGGGAGGATGCTGGAAGACAGTCAAGACTGCGCCACACTGATCCAAACAACCTGCGGATAGAAGCAAGGCCAGTAGGTTGAGAAGTATGGTAGTACCTCCTACATCCTTCATGTTGATCAAGCAGGTGAAGATCTACAAAGTGTGGAGTGTAGCTCATTTACCTTGTACCTGTAATATTTACAGGCTTCCGCTTCCTGTGTAACACAATTTTACCACTAATTTCCTTTGAGCACTGCTGTGACTACCAGTTGACTACTACATGTATTTATTATTGGAATGTTAAAATACACTGTTCAGTTTAGTAGACGTCTGTGGTTGTACTTTAATGATATAAATCTAATTTTTAAGAGTGATTTTGATTTTGGGCACCAATAGCTCGTGGAGGACGTCAATGAGACCAGAGCCGCACTTTACTTAAGCGATTTGATACGAATCAAGTGTTGAGTAAAATGCATAAATAAACAAATAAATGAATACATGAAACAGATAAATAAACACAAATAAGATGACTAGCCAGATAGATATATAGTGTATTGCAAACACTGCAGAAAACAACAACATTTCAAAGTACACTACAGACATAATGAACCAAAACAGTGGTCTGAGTGGCCAAAATTAAAACTAGTAAACCTGGAATAAGGCACAAACCGAGCTCAGCAAACGGACAACTTCTTTAATGGACACAAGCACAAATAAATCCACAGCAAATGAACTCATAGCAGCACATTAACGCTGTACAAGTAAATCCACATAGTTTTTGTCAAAATATCTTCATCAGATACCTCATCATGGTGTGGTAGGGGTTTAACGGAAAAATACCAAAAAATGTTTCAGTGAAGGTATTTGTGGGGACATATCTGCTTCCTACTTATGTGGTGCATAATCTATAGAAAATATTGCAGACATGTAATGCTACAGCTGACGGTACACAGTCTGTTTTTTAATGTGGAATTTTACAAGTTTCAGTTTTCTTTTTTTCAAAATTTCTCCCCGAGTCAGCCAGAACACGTATTGGCTTGGAATGTTGAACTAATTAATGAAATTGATCAAAGTGGCTTAAGGTTTTTTTCACTTTTAAGCTAAAAAAGGCTCAAAATTACAGACTTGTCTACAAATAATATACAGATGAAGAAACTGCTAAATCATATTAATTTAATATGTGGAAATATGGGGATCATTCTGTAGAATGAGAAATACATTCAGAGGAAAGGAAATTATATATATATATATGGATCCAGGTTACTACATCGACAACTAAGAAGATCGACAGCCACTTCCCCGACATGAAAACACCGACACAGAAATAATCAAAACTGCAAATCACGGACATTTAACAGGTAACGGGTTTAAATTTCGCTAATCATGCCTACCATGTTTTAGTAAGTGTGGCAGTGTTATGCATGTGTTATGATCATTGTATTACTTAGTCCTTATGGTAGGCATATATATACTGTCTCTGAAACTGCATGATTTTCTCAGCCCCAGGGAATATAGGTTCATAGGTTCATAGGCTATCTGCCCGAGGGCATCTATAAGCCTAGCCAGAATGTGTTGGCTTTCACTGCCCTCTTAGATTAGTTCCCTGTGCCTCTGTCCAGCAGAGCCATTGCAGTGATCCCCAGGGTAAATTTTCTGTTTCCCATCCACTCGCCAAGGTTTTTCTTGAAGAGTGTTAGTGAGGGGCTCTGCCTAATGTAGATTGGAATCTTATTCCAAAGCAGGGGGAGTCTCTGGGACAGGAATGTATCCCTCCAGCACGTCCTATTTATCATTGTGGTATGGTTTAGATCCCTAGAGCATGTGGCTCTTGGGGATTTTTTTTTTTTTTAGGTGGAGCATGTCCATCAATTCTGAGTTGGAAATGGCCTTGTATGTCAGGCAGAGATCACCTCTGAGTAAGCGGTATGCAACTGAGTACAGCTGGAGTTTCTTCAGTCGAGCTGCATAGGGCATATGTTTGAGGCCAGTAATCTTCTTGGTGAGGTACTTCTATGGTCTTTCCAGCTATTACAGGTGTCTTGTAAGGTACATCCCAAATGGGGCGTTGTACTCTATGATGGGTCTGATGAGTGATGAGTAGAGGGGCTTTTGTTCTAGATGCGAACCCTTTTGTGATTAGGTGGGCCACATAAAAGGATTTTCTAACCACCTTGGCAATATGATTATCAAAGGAGAGATTACTATCTTTTTCGGTTTCCAGATCCCTTTTTACATTTTCTGTATTTAGGGGACTACCACGTATGTGGTAGTTCATGGGTACTTTGTTTTTTTCAAAGGAGATGACTATGCACTTTTTGGCATTTAGCTTGAGGCCATGATTTTGACACCAGGTATCCGTCTCAGTGAGACCCTTCATGAGGATGTCTGTATCAGCTGGAGAGTCAATTATGGCCCCCAGTTTGCAGTTATCTGTGAACTTGGTCAGCCATAGTCCTCCTGCCCTTGTCTGTACCTCTGAAAAGTATATACTGAACAGGAGGGGTCCCAGGACTGAGCCCTGGGGGATGCCACTTGTAACTGGTTTAGAGTCGGACCCAGAGCCTGCAACTCTCACCATGTGAGTTGTATCCGTGAGCCAATTAGCAACCCATCCTGTGACGTAGGGGTTTCTGTTCAGGCTGGTGAGCTTGTCTATAATACCAGAATGAGGAATGGTGTCAAAAGCCTTTGCGAGGTCTAGGTACACTGTGTGGACCTCCTTTCCCTCATCTATAGCCTTGGTAACTGTCTCAAAGAAGTCCACCAGGTTCAGGAGGCAAGATCTGCCCTTAAAGCCAAACTGGGTAGGGTCCAATGATTGAAGGTTCCCAATGTCTCTGTTAATGAATTCCATGATGATGCACTCTATAGCCTTGCAGACCAGGCTAGTCAGGCATATAGAGAAATAGTTCCCGGGGTCCGTTGCGGCTCCACCTTTGTGGAGCAGGATAACTGTTGCTGTGCGCGACTCTATGGGTACCTAGCCTGTAGAGAGGCTGAGTTTGAACAGTGTGTTTAGGTGAGGGGTTAGCTCATTTTGGAGCTTGTGTAAGACACAGCCTGGGACACCATCTGGTCCCATTGAAGCTGTATTTTTGGCTTTAGATAGGGCTGTTTTAACCTGTGTGTCAATGATTGCCTGGGCACTACATTCTTCTGATATGGTTATGGGCCCTTTAGGGGGTGAGAGGTGGGTGACGTTTGCACTAAACCTGTCTGCCAGAATGTTGGCAATATCAGTCGGTTCAGTGTATTTTTTGCCATTCTGCACTAACTCAGAGCAGATCTGAAAGTTTCCACTTAGGTTCTTGACATAGCTAAAGAATGCTTTGTGGTTATCTTTGGAGTCCTTGGCAATTTTTCATTCGAAGCTAGACTTGGATGATTTTATGAGGGATCATAGTTTCTTGCTGATACTGATCATGGATGTCTTTCCTTCTTGGGATTTTACTCTTTTCTATACTAGTTTCCTCCTTCTATTGTATAGCTTGTTTATGGCAGGGGTCCACTAGACTGGTTTCCTGTTCTTGGAGGAGTGAGTCTTGGTTTTGCTTGGGATAGCACGATCCATGCATTCTTGCAGGTGCTCATAGAGTGCCTTTGTAAGTGATTCAGCTTGGACAGTGTTGTCCTTTAGCATGGGGACTGTGAGCCTTTCCACCTCAGTCTTAAGTAATGTGAAGTTTGCTTTTGAAAAGTTTTTCACGATGGTTTCCTTGATTGGGAGTGGGGGTGCAATGTGGATATCCAGAGTGATTAGTCTATGGTCTGATCTAACCAGCAAGGGTTTGACCTCCGGTATAGAACACCGGTCACCCATGTTGGTGATGACCAGGTCTAATATGTTGTCACCTTTGGTGGGGGTGTTGACCAGTTGATCCAGGGCGTTTGAGTTTATAAATTCTAGGAAGCGTTGGGCAAGTGAGTTAGTACTTGAATAGTTCTCCCAGTTAATATTTGGGTAACTGAAATCACCCAATATTAGGGCATTTGGTAGGACCTTCATATTTTCCAGTGTCTCCAGAAATGCGGAATATGGGTCATCTGTAGCAAGCTACAATTTGAATTGCAGTTTTGCCCGTTGTTAGTTGCACATGGATGATCTCTGAGGCATTGTGCTGTGCCACTAACCTGGAGCTTTGGGTATCCTTGGTGGATATGGCTACATCCCCACCTTTTGTGTTTCAGTCCGGGTTCTGTGGTCGAAAAGTATGGTATGAGTTATAGCCTGGTAGTGCTGGGGTGCTCTCTGGAGCCTTAAACCAGGTTTCTGTTACTGCACAGATATCGATGTTCTCCATACTGAAGAGTGCCTCGAGTGCATGCATTTTGAGGTTTAGACTTCTGGCGCTGAGTAGCATTACCCTCAGTTTTTGGTTACATGTGCTACTTACGGTGGTGGGTTTGTCTTTTGAGCCTTGTCTAAAAAAGGCACTATGGGGGCAGCAAAAGCCTTGGGATTGTTCATCTAGCACACCTGTTGACCATCTGTTTTCTCAACTAAAGTGGGATTTTACAGGCCTGGATCCCCAGAAGTCCACATCAGTGCAGGCTCTATCAGCTATTCTCCTACTCCCTGGACTGGGTCCAGTATTTCTAAGGACAGTAGTAAATCCTAAAGGCATTCTGTGGGTTCTGTTATCTTTTTGTCCATCCAAGGAGTTTTTCTTTTATATAACCTACTCACTTCCATCTCCTGATCCCTCTGCTCATCGACTACATCAGAGGACAACTCCCTTCTTTCGACCATGCCCCCCTTAGGGAAGATTATTGACAAATGTCCACCTGCACATCCCTTAGTGCCAGTCTATCGGTCACCCAAGCAGCTAATTGAACCCAGGTCATCAGGGCCATAGGCAAGGTTTTATCCCTGTATGCCTGCAGAGTGGCTTAACTACATGATCATTAGTATTAAATTTTAAAATGCATTATTATCTTTAGAACAACGACTGGGCATGTTAACTACATTTGCTAAGCAAGTGTTAATTAATATATGCTTGACTACAACAGCTGTTAAACATTTTATCTTATCTTGTTGGAAGTGTTCTTTCCTATTTTCTTTTAGAACAATGTCAAGGCTTATATGTCTGCGTTTTTAAGTGCTGCAGGAATTATATAAATATGTATGTGATTTTTGTCTCCATTTTTAAAATCTTATTTTTCTCTTTGCAGCTTCTTTATGTAATGTTTCCCTTTTCCTATTTTGAAATTATTTACTTCTTTACTTTCTGTACTGCCCTGACTTTGTTTTACAATTTTTGTTTTTAAAATGTTTGACAATTACTTATTTATATTTATTTATTTAGTTGTCTTTGTTTACTGGGAAAGTCCTACTGGGTATTAACCATTTTCAGCAGATACCGGGGGAGAAAAGCTCTATTTACTTAGATTGCATTGTACTAAGTTACAGTCAAACGCAAGAGTAGTTACATTTCGATTCCTATTTATACACAGACAGTAGTTACATTTATACATAAGATTTACTAAGATTTTACAAAGGTGGAAGTTACTAAAGAGAAAGCACACATGCAGCTTAATGGATTCTATTGGCAGCATTTTGTATAAAAAATTGTTTTGTCATTTCAGTAAGAGGTTGAGAATATTATGTTTAAAGAGAGTATTTGGATAGTATTGTACAGTGAAAAACGTTTTAACCCTGTGATGAGCATGTGCTGGACCAGGATTGGTTAAGATGTTGTTTAAGCAATGGTTTAAAACTTCTGAGTTTGTCAGGCAGTTTTATTTGCATGGGGATACTATTCCAGAGCTTAGCAATGCATTGGGAGTACAACAAGTCACCTGCAACATTATTTGACTTATTTGTAAATAATAAGAATTTGTTACTAGAATGGAGGTCTGTTGCTGGACAGTATGGTAGTAATACGTTTTGTAGTGCAGGGTGTTTTTTCTGGATGATGAACGAGTTTGTGTGCTGTAGTCAGATGTGAATATGTTAGACAGTTGTGCAATTGCATCACATCTGTTTTTTTTTTTTTTTTTTTTTTTTTTTTTAGTATTTTGTTTGTGTCATATCTGATTGCTGTTTTTTTTCAGTGCCAATCTTAAAAACAAACAAACAAAAAGACTGAATAAATTACTTTAACTACGGAAGAGATTCCCAAAATTGTATTGTTGCATAAGGACAAACATTAAAAGAAGAAAAAATTGTTACACTAGCTAAGTCTGCAACCACAAATACAACATGTTGTAAATGAAGAATAAAGGTTAAAACCGGTATTATAACTGGAGTTCTTCAGAAAGAAGCCGAGAGAAAACCAATTATCTTCCATGTTGTTTCTCATTCATTTTACCAGTCAGTGTTCCAATTGCATTGTAGAGAAATAACCTATTTCTGTTGTGTTTGGTTTCTAGGCCACACAGTGAACAGTTCCGGCAATAGCTACAAAAGTAACATACAGCATGTCTGTTTCCATAGCTCATAGGGAAGAAGACATGTTGTTACCCCTATGATACAAACTCAGTTAGCAGCCCATTTGCTATAAGGGTTGCGCCAGGCAGATGGGAGTGAGTAGAATTTATTGGTTCTCCCATCCAGAAGGGAGGCAGGCAGATATATTCTGTCATGTGGGTGAATCCAGGAGGGAATTCTAAGTGTCGTATCCAAAAATAGTTGAACCTGCTGAGTACACACCATCAGAGGTTTGGCTACAAGCCCATTAAATGCAGTTGCATACGTGTTTCTGCAGGCAATACAGTGATAATTAGAACTCAGAGAGGTAGGTGCTGTGAGGCTTAGGGATCAAAGGGAAAGAGAAAGAAGGCAACTGCCCTGGACCTGAATTTGCCCTAGTTTTTACCACTTGATTCTTGCCAGATAGGGAACAGATGAGTTGATAGGACTGCCTGGGTGAGAACAAATAGGACCCAAGTTTTAAAAGGTTCTTGGACACTGGCAAACTGATGATAAAAGTACAATGGATGGGTTGGACAAAAACAGCTACAAACATTTTAAACAAAAAAAAAGATAATACATTTTACTGTTATTATTTAAGCATTCAAAAACTGCACATTATTTTAAAAGTCAAAGGGTGGGAAAAAAACTGATATGAGTAAGTGTTGTGCAATATGTTTAGATTTAAGAAGTAAAAAGGTGGATCCCCAACCTCAAATGTGGCTAGTATTACTTCAAAAGCATTCATGGAATAATTGAGTTTAGTGAGTAGCAATTAATGTTATTGATTTTCTGCAAAATTTAAGTGTGATCCTCAAACTAAAACCACTGACACACTAACAAATGTACTACTAGAATAAGAACTGTAGTTAGAAATTAACATATTAAAACCAGTTTCAGATTTTGGGCTTACCTATGTGTCTTCTTATCCTGGAAGTCAAACGTTTCTTGCTTATGATAGCAAGGTAAATTGAGAGTTTGAATTTGTCATGTGCTGTTTTGGGGACTTTTATCTTTTGGGCAGTGGTGTGTGACCAGGAATTTGTGACATATATATTTTGTGGGATATGGAGGAAGAGACATCCCCCATTTGTGGGGATGCAGGTAGGAGCCCTTTCACTCTGAAAAAAAAGAAAGAAAGAAAGAAAGAAAAATAAAGGAAAAACTTGCTTTAAACTATTTTGTTACTTTATAAAATGGGCAATTTTCAAAACAGCAGAACTTAAGTCTTTTTAGTGCAATAGATCATGTTGCAATCTCTCATAAGGAAAGCAATGCCATACTCTCATAATCCAAACACTCACATGCAAACAGAGCTGAGCTGCAGCAGAAGTAGTGAAAGATTTGTGGTCAATAAAATATAAAAGTATGGGGCAGCTAGATTAAAACAAACAATCATTCAGTGTATTCAGACTGTAATGTTATGCAAATTCTGCGGGTGACAGGAAATGTATCCTGCCCATCTTGATCCAATTTTTCAACTTCCTGATTAAATGTAGCATTTACTGTTAGGGTTGGCAAAACTAGGCAGTGAACAATGCATCATATTGCATATAGAGACAATATTGCTATCTTCTTAGCACAGTATTACACAAAAAACTCTTGCATTCTACAGTGTTCTTACAGTTGTAAAATGTAACTAATTACATGCATTGCTGGAAGGTGCAATAAACTGCATCACTGAAAAGTAATCACCAGATGGAGGCAGCACAACTTTCCCCCATATTTTTATAGAATTGTAAATATTATTATGGAGAATGTCTATAGATGAGTGAAGGCTCTGAACATTTTATAATTTTGGTTTTACAGTCTACAAGGAGGTGGCCCATCTTCTTACAAAATAATTTTCCAAGTAACAACCTGATGACTTCACTACTATTACTTCACAAAGAATAGTCATATAGAAAGTATAGATTATCTGCATCGTAACTAGGCAACCATCAAAGTTTAAACTGTGCACTTATAGTCGAGTATGCAGACTAACAGTTTAAGCTCTTTCCATGGCTAGATTAAAACAGTTCTGCACATGTTCCATGATAACACTTTAAATATATAGAACTCACTGATATTAAACACTGGCAAACCTTTTTTCACATAGGCTTTCCCCTTTTATAACCCCTCCCCCACATACATATTTTGAAATACATTGTGAGAACGTAGTCAAGTGCTGCTGTTTTTCAGCGTCTTCACTGTCTCATACTTCCTTATTTGCTGGCCACAGATCTTTAACCGGTATTTTGTAGCTTACATTTAATGCATGCAAACATTTAGTAATGGTAAATTCCTGCTTTTTGTTGTCACTGACTTCTGCTTTTAACCCCTCTGTTATCGAGTAAACTGTTATCATTTCAGCTCTCTTGTATCTTAGCCACACCAAAAAGCATATGTAAATGTTATTTTTTCCCATTTTTGTTCTCAACAGTTATAGGTTAAACACATCAAGATTTTTTTTTATCCTGTCAGACAGGAAATCGGGGTGTCTGTCAGTGTATCCAGTTAAGGTGAATGCATCTCGAGTATCTGGAGTTGTTCTGCTTTCTTATTAATTTCAGAGGTGCTTTTTCCTCATATCTTTACTGTTTTACATATGTTTCCAACTTGCAGAAAATTTCTTTTGCCAGAACAATAAACAGCTAACCTGGTAGGCATAAAATCTGACCATTAGTAAACTGTTAGTATGATCAGCTGAGTTCCATTTGTGCTACTTCACACAAAAAATACACGTCTAAAAAGCCTGAGCCTTTTTCTCATAACCACATAAAAATAATGGGTCTCTCCTGCAATTGCACTTATTGCTTCCTATACTAAAAGTACATATGCAAGGCTGGATCTGGCACAATTTGACCTAGGTAGCTTCAGAGAGCCAGCTACTGGCTGGCAGGCCCAGCCACAGTACATTAATTTAAACAAGTCTGAATTTCACAACTACTTTAATTAAAGAAAAAAGAAAATTTGTAGACTGCTGCCTGGTGTCCAGCAGATACAGTCTCAATTGGCTCAAATGCGAGCTAGTGTAGCACGCAAGCTAGATGTCCAGAAACTGTGGCAGAGAGATTGCTTTTCAAAATGGAGAGGGAATTTGAATTACTACTGCAACTGAATGGACTCTGAAGCTGAACTGTACTGAAACAGAGATGAAGATGAAACAGCATGACCGTGGTACAGACTAACTTTTTGCTGAAGCACAGCTGAAGTGAAATACAATGAAAAACTCATCTCATGCTGAGCTGAAGCCCTCCTGTTTTGAACTTAGAATGCATGTACATGTGTATATGTGTGTGCATGCATGAAATATCACATGTAAAGGGGGCTGTCCAGCTAAGTAACTTGCTGAGAGTCAGACCTTGCACCTTAGGTAAGAGCCTTAGTCTTCCACACCAACTGCTGTTGCCAGAATTTTGTTTTTGTTGTTGTTTTTGTGATATGTGACTTATTGCAGTTATTAGAGTTTCATAATATTTGTGGTTCACTACAATACTTGTTGATGCAACACCTGTTATTCCGTTAACTCCTTAAGTGATTTACAGGAATCTTTTATCTCTCTCTAATTTTGCATAACATTGCTGATTTTGCCTCATATATATGCCATGTCCTCAAGCAAGTCATTTACCATCCAGTGCCTTGGCACAAGTGGAAACTGGGGCGAGGCTCTTCAATGGTCCCCTGGACTACAAGCCTAATACTTACCTATGAATCAGAGTACTCATGATGTAAAGAAAGGAAATTGATTGTAGTAAACAGAAAGAACCATGTTCTTTGGATGTGGTTAATGATTTTCTTGTTCTATTGAATGTTGATAGGGTGTCTATTATTTAGGTATGAATACATTGTACAGTTCAATGCTAATATTCTAGTTATGAATCCATTTTAATTTACCTTGTTTTTTTTGTTGGCAAAAAGGTATAAAACAGACTGTTTGTGCTACATAACTTTGTCTAGAACTTAGTGCAGATGAGATGAGTAAGACTATGAGCGGTTAAAGAGCTACTTCCTATAGTACATTGTTTGATTCCTCTAGAATTCATTTGCCTTCTGTGTGACTCTGCTAAGTAACTTTACCAGACAGTACTTATAGGCTGTTCCTGTAAAAGGACACTTGCGTCCAGTGAACTGTTCCACACTATTAGCAAATGTGTTACATAGTTGTCTTTTGAATTCCTGTACCTTTCACATAGACTTTAATTAGCACTTCATTATATCTTCTTTGAGTATGGATCCCAGCATGTCTCTTGTAGGTTAACAGAGTGCCAGATGAATCTTCACTAAATGTAAGTTTCAAGAAAATAGATGTTTAATTGTTTTCATGCTAAGTCTCTTTTCAATGTGAGTGTTTTGCTTGTAGAAAAACAGCTCTTAGTGCTTTTAATGTAAAATTTAAATTAAAAGTTTTAAATTAAATCAAAATCTCTGTTAATTGAAAAAGTTAAGAAGAAAATGGTGTGTAGACTGATGTTCGAACAGTATTCAAAGTAATTGGGGAGAGGCAGACAAGTAATGGGATACTTGTATGGCTGGTGGAGGCCTGATTCGTTACTCTGAATAGGGTGCATTTGTCATCTGTCTGCCTCTGTAGACTATGAAAGTGTGTGCTGTGACAATATAACATAATTAGCCATTCAAGTAGGTCAGACCTACACTGGGTGATGTCAGATAGAATAGATAGAATAGCTATGCTTGATGACAGAGAAGATACAGGGAGGTCAAAAATGAGATGTTGATGTCCAGGAAGCATGTAAGACCCCCCCCCCCAAAAAAAAATAGTATGTTGCATGCAGTAATATTTCTAATTTTTGTATGACTTGTGGGTTGTTGAACAAAAGCAGGTGCAGCACTTATATTGTCTTTTAATTGTTTAATTGTTTTGCTTTATTCATTGCACAAAATAATGAATTAATTCATTTATAGGCCTGCATTGTGTAATATAGTCAAAACATATTGCATTTTAATAGTCTAAACATGCTACATTTTACAATATATTTTTGCAGTACCTTCTTTATAGCCTCCAGTAACTGCAAAGGGGTCGACATTTGTCACATCACATAGTCTACATTATTTGGAGAGATGATCAGAACCATTTCATCTTCAGCATTCATTGTGTAGTCACTGTTGCACATTACTGTCATACAGTCTTCTCTACAAGATTGGATTGTAAATGAATTCTGCATTTGCTTAAAAAACTGGTACTTTCTGACAGTTGGCACAGAGAACTAATGTTCTGGTTTATTAATGAGCTGCTTCCTGTGGCAAGGGTACAACGTTTGAATCTTTCCAAACCTTCATTTACATACTACGTGACACAGAGCAAGCCATTTAACTAGATAGTGGTTTAGGGCAATTCGGAATTTAGGCTAGGGTCCTTCATGGTCTCCAGGACCATGAGCTTAGTAACTGTGAACCTGCTGTCATTGTTTGCTAGCTATTCTCTGTTGCATAGCTGATTATGATTACCATTTTCATCAACCCTCACTTTCCCATTTATCTACCTGGGTTCAGGATGTTGTGTCAACTGTCGACATCTCTTTTGATTCAATGCAACTCTCCTATCTTCTTCAACAGTTATGCATGACCATCACATGTCTTCTTCCACACAATCCATCATTCACTTTGATGGATGTCCTTGTTTTCTTTTGCTTTCTTCCTGCCTGTCCCAAATCTTCTTTACCAGATTGTCTTATGCTTTTCTGCACATGTGCCCGAACCAGAGTAATATGTTCTTTGACTTTACTCTGGTGTTCTAATTTCTTTGTTAGTCTCACAGTGTGCATCCTAACACCTGTCTCGGTCACTTAATCTCCATCACCTCCATCACCTCTAGCTTCCTCAACTGCTACACCTTTACTGCCAGCTTCTGTAACATATAGTAGCATACCACTGTTTTGTAAACCTTACTTTTCAGCTTCTTTGGCATTCTATAATACACTACCTCTACCACTTTGTGACAATTGACTGCAGCTCCACTGACCTAGCAGACCCACTTGGATCCCTGTTTAACCACAGCCTGTGAACTGGCTATGTTCCGGCAGAATGGAGGACAGGAACAATAATCCCTCTGCACAAAGGGGGACCATCAACTGACCCAGGGAATTATAAGCACATAAGCTTGACTAGCCTCATCTGCAAGGCCATGGGAAGAATCATTATGGAACTTATTAACAAGGGCATAGGTAATTCTCCAAACTCTGCACCCAATCCAGTTCAGATTTGTTAATGGTAGATCATACCTCTTAAACATGATTGACTACTTCTAGAAAGTCACTAAGGTCCTGGATGAGGGAAAAACAGTCAACACTGCCTATCTTGACCTATCCAAGGTATTTGACACAATTCCCCACTCAGCTATTATAGGGAAACTATCCCATTTGGGAATTAACCCCTACATTACCAGATGGGTAGCCAAATGGCTCACCAACAGGACACATACTGTCAATGTAGATGACTTCACCTCTATCAAAAGTCACCAGTGGCATAACACATGTTTCTGTGCCAGGCTCCTTACTATTCAGAACTTATTTCTCTGAAGTCCAGGCAAACATGGACAACATGTGTCTGATTAAGTTCACTGATGATTGCAAATTGTGAGCAATCATTGAGTCCCCCCACAATCTTAATATACTGCAGACAAATAATTGGTGTCAAAGCCACAGATTAAAGTTAAAATGCAAAAAAATGCATTATTATTTCCTATGGGAAAGCTGACATCCATGCTAATTACATTATAGACAGCACCACCCTTAGTGTAGACCCAGTGGTACATGATCTGGGTACTCAGGTTGATAGTAATCTGACCTTTGACTATCACATATCCACAGTAATAAGGAAATATTTCTATGCGGCACATCTTAGATGTAAAGACATTGCATCTAGACGCAGGATGTTATAATTCCATTGTACTCAGCCTTCATCAGACCAATAAGGGAGTACAATGCTTCCTTTTGCATGTATCTCCCCGGACACCAGCAAAAACTGGAGAGGCCATGGAGATTTCTCACCAAGAAATTACAGAGTACAGAAAACTAGTCTTACACAGAAAGACTGAAAGCTCTGTCATTGTATTCTGTCTCCTACAGGTTGCAAAGGGGTGACCTGCGCCTGGCTTGCAGTGCAGTCTCTGACCCGGCCGTGATGGAAATGCTACACATTCGTAAATCAAACTGCCTGAAGGCCACTTACTCTAGGGATCTTAACCTAGCCTCTGACATGAACAGACCATGCTGGATAGATAGATGCATCTTAGAGAGGCTGCCACTTTTCCAGAACAGGCTTCCAATTCACATGAAACAGAACCCCTCCCTGACCCTCTTCCAACACAGCCTAAATCAATGGATGGGTGACTACAAATTCACTTCTGGAGTGGTGCCCATGTGCTTCCTGGCAGAAGAATTTGGTATTAAGTATCATAGACCCTTACTTCTGTGAACTTCACTCACCTAACCACCAACAATTGGGGCAACTCGAGATAAATATGACTCTAGGGCCATTAACGTAGTAACCTTCTATGAACCTATGAACCTATGATTCTAGCTTTGATCTCCTCATTCAGACTTCTCTTCACTTGAACCACCCCTCCCAGATACCTGAAGCTGGTAACCTGTTTCACTATTTTCCCTTCAATCTCTGTACTCAGCTTATTATGATTCCCCCATTTGCTGCCATTACAACTGTCTTGGCTGTACTCAGTTTCATCCCATGTGCCTTCAGTTTTGCATTCCATACCCTAATCATTTACTGAAGTTCTTGCTCAGAGCTTGCTAATAATGCCATATCATCTGCCTACAGAAATTTTGTTGATCTCTTCCCTCCAACCTATTTGATAATCATCACCCATATGAACAGCAGTGGGCCTAGAGCTGATTGCTGATGTACCCCTATTCCTACTGGGAATCCCTCTGTAAGACCAATCTCTGCTCATACTTAAGTCATTGGATTCTTGTACATAGCCTTTACTAATCCTACCATTCTGGGACTTTGAACAACTGCAGGACTGCCCAAATCAGTTTTCATGGGACCTTGTCATATGCACTAGCATCAGTAGGCTTATTCACTAGTCATCTGGGATCCAGATTTCTCTCCATACTGCTATAAATACCCTCAGGAGCCATTTCTCCTCTATCAGACTCAACATATTTATCATTTCTACTGTGATCTCATTTGAGCCTCCTGTTTTCCCTGACTTCATGTTCTTACTGCTGTTGTAACGTCTTCTATGGTGGGTTCCTCTTCTTTCTTCATAGGTTGTGTCAGGGGTAGTGCAGCTTCTGAGGGTTTTCCTCATTCAGAACTTAAAGCACTTATTCCATCTGCCTATGATTTCCTGTGGTTTGGTGAGCTGGTTGTTGCCTTGACATCCATCATGAAGGGTGTCTGACTATCTGCTTTATCTTCTTGTCTTTTTCTTGCAACCTGATAGTTTCTTTGTGCCATTTACAGAAACACTTTCAAAAGCTGGTAGATTTCCTCTGACGCTGTATTCTTTGCTATTGCATTTCTACCTCCCACTGTTACTGCACTCCTTCTTTCATTTGATGACTTCCTGGACTTCTGTATTCCACCACCAGCTTTCCTTATATACCTTATTTCCATACCTGACTCAGCCACATATCTGTTGTGTAGTCCTCACACATGCTATTTGAGGTGCTGACATTCTTATTCAACTCCACCTATTTCTTCTTGGCGCTAGATCACTAAATAATTTCTTGAACTCTTGTGCTTTCTCTGTAGTCATCTTCAACATCTTCAGCTTAATCTTTTTTGACCTTAGAGCCTTCTCTGGCCACTGCTTGCAGCTAATTGTGACAAACAGTGGTTTATGCTATGGACTGATTGTTTCACTGGGGATGAGTATGCAATGACTGATTCTACCCCAGTGACCTTTCCTTACTAAGTGGAAGTCTATTTGAATTACATGGACACTCTTGTCATTAATGTTATGGCTGTCTCTCTTACTGAACAATGTGTTGGCCACCATCAAGAAATTTGGCAGACAGAAGTCTAGAATAGCCTCTCCTTTATTATTGTTGCACCATCAATGTGGCTCAAGGCAGTTCTCATATTCTGTCTTTCCTGATATGAACATTAAGGTCACCCATTATTAAAACTAAGTCATCTTGCCCTGCTTTATCCAATTGGTCCTGCAACTGCTGCCTGAATGCACTCTTTTCCTCACTATCACAAACAGCTGTAGGGCATAGGCTAAGATTATGAATGGTGCCAAATCCTTACACTGTAGTCTGAGTGCCATGAGTCTATCATAAATTTTGATGACATCCCTCACCACAATTCCTGCGCTATTTCTAGTTTGTTCTTGTGTAGTAGATTCCAGACCACAAGCCAAGAGGCTTTGCTGCACTGTCCTTCCATCTTGTCTCCTACATAAACAGGATGTCCAGCCTCCTCCTCACCATCATGTCATCCACTTTCAAAATGCATCCTGTCAGTGAGCAATTACTGAGTGCATCAATTCTTCATTCATGTTTGGCAGGTTGATTGGTTTTATATCTATCTTTCATTCAACATCACTATCCCATGTAAGCCAAGCCTGACAACTGGCTCTGACTGTACAGTAGCTTATTGACCAAAGGGGGTTGGGCTTTATGGCAGGTGCACACTGGCCAATAGAGGCACACACACCCCTCCAACCATTAACATGGGTCCCTGACTACCTAGCATAGGTTGGAGTAGGCCAGGTCCTCAACCCACTTATCACTGTCAAACACCCATGCCTATCTGTCAATACTAGGCAACATGCAGTGGTGGCTGGTGACTTCAAATTAAAGGAGGGCTGCAAGAGACAGCTGAATGGGTGGGGACAATGGGAAGGGGTGTGACCAGCTAGAAAGGGGTGGAGCTATGCTCAAAACCACAACAACTGGAACTTTAATTAAATATGCTGCCCTGAGTGCCAAACAGTCATTATGAGAGTCCAATCGAGACAAAATGAAGTGTAGAAGAAAAAATATTTCAATGCATTGGCTACATGACAACTTACTTGATATCCAGATGGAAACAGGTTGTGAGGCATGAAAAAATAAATTACTTTTTAAATACATTACTGGAATGCCAGTCAAAATCAAGTATAAAAAAACTAACAGCACTCAACTCAAACCACTACTCCTTGCATTGTAGTTCTAATTATAATTTATATTCAGCTTTATAAAATTACCAAGTAACATGCTGAAAGTAGCAATCTCTGTGATACCCCCACTTGTAAAAATGTTTCTTATCCAAAAAAGACCTGCTGCCTGACACAACTATCTACTTGTTTCATGGGGAAGACATGATCAAAGTAAAAAATGAACAGCAAACAAGAACCAAGCTCAAGATAAATTGCTTAAAGGATTCCTGCACAAGTTATGGACCACGCATGATAGATTAGCATTCCTATTTCTTCTTGGTGCTAGATCACTGAATAATTTCTTGAATTCTTGTGCTTTCTCTGTAGTCATCTTCAACATCTTCAGCCTAATCTTTTTTGACCTTAGAGCCTTCTCTGGCCACTGCTTGCAGCTAATTGTGACAAACAGTGGTTTATGCTATGGACTGCAAGTCTCCAACAAAAGATGACTGCAAGTCTCCAACAAATGTAATGAGCTTCTGAAAATACTGTAATCATGCCCTTTTATTACAAATACTGTCATATGCATTTCAATACCCAAGGCTTATACATTATCTAGTTATGTAAATATTTTCTGCATGGCAACAATGAAAAGGCTTTCAATGCTGGTAAATCTTTAACAGTGTGCTTATTAAAGCTTACTTGCATCTTACAATCTCCGACAAGCTTACCTGATGGTCATTAAATAATTGCTACTTAAACAGAGCAACAGGGCACTGTGACACATGCATTTCCTGAATAATAAGAAGCATAAATCAACAGTGTAAAAATATGACAGAAAACCAGAACATTCTGCAAAATCAAGGACATATGAAAAGCCACGGTCGTACTTGTGGTCTACCTTGGATGGGGGAATACTCTGCACACACACTGCATAACTGCTCCTTGCCTTCCTTGGACACATCCAGAGCCACTACAATGGGGAGTGGGGTGCAACAAGTATGTCACAATTTGAAATGTCTCTGGCTGACTGTGATGGCCCTGACACTCATACCTCTCAACTTCAGAGCAAGAAATCTGGACAAAGCCATACATAGAACTAGAAGTGGGACACAGGCCCAAAAATAAGGACAATTTTTAAATATTGCTCTTATAAACTTAGATAATAGAACAGTAGTAGGTCTTGCATTAGTGCGAATTTTCTAAAGGGTATGAAATCTGAAAGTCAAATGTATGCCATTATTTTCTAACTTCAGTCTTTAATGACTTGCCACTAATTTGCCAGAAAACCACAATTTTATGAAAAACAGACCAAAAATGTGATGCAAAAAAATATAGTTGCCACACAATACAGCTGGGAACCTATCAAAGAAGGGACACCTTTTTAATATTAACACTGTTAACTTGAGCAGCTAACAAAATAACTCTGATCATTACAGTTATATATAATTGTAAACCCTCCATGTTTTCTTCCAAAATTGCCATTTTGAGGAGGGATTGTTCGGGGAGAGTAACATTTTGAGCCAAAATTGGGGACAACTGAGAGGTTTGGATATTCCTAATTCTACAAAGTGATTTGCGCGTACCTCTCAACCTCTTAAGGCAGGAAATCTGGACAAGGCTAAATATATTGGGGGAACATACAAACACTACTAAAAATTGCTCTTGTATAAACTTAAGACAATTGATAGAATAACAGGTCTTGCTTTAGCATGCATTTTTCTGAAGGTTATGATGTCTGAAACTCAATGTCTGTCATTTAGTGACTTCATTCTTAAATGATTTGCTAGAAAACCACAAATTTTATGAAGAGTAAACCAAAAATAAGAAGCAATTATCTATTCATTCTGCAAAAATATGGACAACTGAGAGGTATAGTTCAACCGGGGCTGTCTGAGTTTGCTACCCTACCCCCCCTCACAAAATCATGGTCAAATGGAGCCTCCCCCCTGCAGTCATTCCAATGTCCCATTCCTTGGTTATTTTGCTCTGTTTACCATAAACACTGTAATGTGCATACTGCTTTACTCATGCAATAATTTAGATTTCATTTGAAAGTTTTATTTTGCATTTTACAGCACAAACCCTAATAGATATCTGTTAAACAAAGCAATGCAGTCTCACAATGAAAATAGACTTAGCATTAAAACTTCTCTGAACTTGAAACTCACATGCATTGAAACAGCATTGAAACCCACATTCAAAGAAAATACATTTTGTCAGTGGCAGATAAAGATTAACTTTGGGCTGTTTTCAAAATCATAGGCCCATTGAACATGAAACATACACATGTTCTTTGATACACCTTCCTGATTGTATTACATTATATTCCTTGTACAATACAGTACAGTTGTTAGAGGGCATTTTAAATTTATTGTTTTGAACATTTTTCCAGTAAATAATGAAACAAAATGCATGCACCAATGCCAAAACTGCCCAATTCAGAACATTTCCATCATAAAAAGTCTACTCAACCTTCTACAGTCCACCAGTATCAGTAAATATGCACAATCTCTGAAGTAGTAAAATCCACATTAAAGAAATCTGTAACTAATAAAGAGGTTGCTGCAAGCAAACAACTGTATATGTCATTGTTTCTTCTACAAATAAAGTGCCTGTTGCCCTTGAAGAATAAATTGCCTATGTTGCATGCATTAAAAAAATGATAAACTAGTAATACTGCAATAGGGAATGGATAGCAAACTAACAGGTTCATAGTTACTAGGTATCTTTGCCAAAAAGGACTGCAGCATCCACCCCCTTTACAACACAGTACAGTATCAGCAATGCATCCACCTACTGTGGGAGTAGAACCCACAGCCTTCTGAATCAAAAGCAAGGACACTACCTGTTGTGCTATTAACAAGGGAAGCAGACTGAGCACAACTTTTGTTCCCCTGCAGCTCTCAGCTCCTTGTAAAATCTACTCGACACTCAGCTGTATCTCTGAACTTTGCAGCACAAGAAATCTGGAAAAGTCAAAATTTATTGGGGGGGGGCAAAAGCCCAAAAACCAGGGACACATTTTAAACATTGCTTGTATAATGTTGGAAGGTAGCTAGAATAAAATGCTGTGTTACCACCACACATTTTACTGCCACGTCTTGAACCCAGGGGACCCTGTGCAAAAGAGTCAGAGAAACATACCACTATGCCAAATCAGCTGTTTTGTGAAACAGAGGAAAACAAACTTAAATGGCTACCATTTAGTGAATTCAGTTCTCACCATAGCTGTCAACCTCTTAGCAAAAAACACATGAAAAAAAGCCAATAATGTGGGAATACAACTGCCAAACATATTCAGTGAATTCAGTTCTCACCATAGCTCTCAACCTCTTAGCAAAAAACATGTGGACAAAGCCAGTAATGGGGGGAATACAGCCCCCAAACATTCAGTGAATTCAGTTCTCACCATAGCTCTCAACCTTAGCACAAAATACCTGGACGAGGCTAATAATGGGGGAATACAGTCCCAAAAATATGGGCAAATTTCAAATATCCATGTTATAAACTTAGACAATTGCTAGAATAAAAGGTTTTGTGTTACCATGTACTTTCTGAAGAATATAAAGTCTGAAATTCAAATGCCTGCTACTTTTAAACATTTGTTAACCAGGAAACTAGCCAATTTTCAGCAGAGCAGGGAGAATCACATCTTTGTAAGAGATGGGGGGACATACAGACTCCAAACAGAAGGCACCCCAGCCAAGAATCAAACCAGAGAACCTGTAGCTATCAGGCAACAATGCCACCAGTGCACCACTACACTACAGACCCTTGCAAGGAAAAATGAAGATACAGAAACCACAGATTTTATGAGGAACAGAACAAATATGAGGCGAAAATCTGCAATTTCTAGCAAATAGTGGTGGGTAGGGAATTCAGGTCCTTGCCACCTGCATCCAAGGTACAGGGTTCAAGCCGAGCATGCGCGGACGTTCTGTGACTCGCAAAACATACACTTTTTTGTTTTTTTAATTTTATGTTTCACATTTTTATTTCTTTTGTTTCTAGGTGGGAGGGCTGCAGACCTGTAGTCATATAGCACGAGCCAACCCTGGTAACATGACAGACCATTTAGAAACAATGTTTACACCTACTAGTAACTAGCAATACATAGCTGAGCAAGTTCAGGAAATGATATTGCAATATCACCAGCACACCTTTTTTTTTAGGATAACATAGACAATTTATTCATCGAGGGCAGCAGTTGTTGTATTTGTAGAAGAAGTAATGAAATGCAAAGATGTTTGCCAGCAACAACCTCTGCTTTATAAAATAATTCCCATATAGCTGGATCTTATGGTATGATTCTAATGATCTTCATACAGTTTCATGTAGTTCATCCAAAGCTATCAAAGTACATACAATTTATTTCTATATAACAATAAGGACTATAAACCATCAAAGTGGATATAACTGCTGGTGAGTGGGAGCTGTGAGTACCTTATGCTCTTATCAGCTGGTCATTTTTAAATGCTGTTTAATCTAGCTTTGCATGACTAGTATGTATGGGTGTGTGAACTAAGCTGGAATACCTTGCCTACTGTGTTTTCCTGAAACAAATTTGAAACATGTGGCTAGTTACTATTATTATTTTTGACACATCTGAGAAGGTTTCTGCCAACATGTTAGGTATAATAGCTAGATCTGAGGGTTGTCTGTGGTTAAAAATGACTGCAATATTGATAAAGTTAAAAAAATAGTCTGTCTTTGCAGAACCATTGCACATTTATGTAAAGCAAATTGGAATACTTCACTGTGGCCATTTTAACAAATTTAGACATGCAATGTCTACCGACTTAATAAAGTGGCCACAGTTTTTAAGTACGTAAATTGATGAATTATAATGACAGCAGTTTGAATGGCCTTTTATGGTTTAAAAGTTCAGAAATGGGTAGACATGTCATTATTGGTTCATACATTCTGTTGTTTTTCTACTAGAAAAAAATATCAGAACTACACATTTAAAACATATTCTAAAAATGTTGTTCTTTTAAACAAGAAATATAATTTAAAATAAGCAGAAAGGCAAACCAAAGAATACATGAATTTATGCATAGTCACAAAATGTGTGCATTTTAATAAATAAGAGTTTCAAAGGAAGCGAAGTTTACTGTTGCTCTTGCTATGTCTGTTTTTAATGTGACTATTGTTTTTTTTTAGCAGAAGGCCATCAGTTTTTGAGCTATAAAATTTAAAATAAATTTAAAATTAAATCCAAATCTTTCTGACTGTTGTAAAGAAGAAAAAACTATGCACAATGGCATGTCTGAATGGTGTTTATAGTAAATGGGGAGGCAGCCAAGAAAAGAAACACTACACTAGAATGGCTGCCAGAGGGAGGGTGTGGTCCATTACCATGCCAAAGGCTCAGTTTGACCATGATCTGACTTCATACATACTCCCCCGGATTTACTAATCTTCCGTGTAAGACTAGATTAGTCTTACACGGAAGTGCCAGTGTAAGAGTATGATGGCAACGTGCCATGCATATTAATGAGGGCTCGCTGCCTCAACTCTAAAGCTTTCACGGTGCATGGATGAGTGTAGGGGGCATGTTGGACTGACAAGCAGTCCAAAAATCCATGCCCCTGCAATGAAGAAATGCCGCAACTTCCAGTTACATGAGCGAGTCCACTCACATGTGTACAATGTAACACTACACTCCCCCATATGTTAAACTTACAAAATAAAAAATAAATATAATTTTTTTTCTTCTGATACAGCTGCCCGTAGTTGCGTGGGTTTGCGTGGGTTTGCCCATTGCTTAGCTACAGTTAGCAGCTTAGACACCAGAAGAGGATAATAAGAAAATTATATGCAAATTAAGCAACATAGTAATAGTATAGTGGTATGAGCCTTCGCATAAAGTGAAGGCATTCCCGGTTCAAGTCCCACTACTGCACGTTCCATTTTCTGTGGGAAATCTGTATACAAAAATATTTCCTGACATTTTTTATGTATAAGTTTTGTAAAAAGAATTGAAATGTTAAATGTAGTAGTGAACAAATTTTATATATATATATATATATATATATATATATATATATATATATATACATATAAAAGTGAAATGGTTATGCATTCTGAGGGATGAGTGCCCTATTTTAAGCAATATAAAACACTGCTAAGCACATTTTATCAGTATTGAGCATATTTAAATACAATTGCATATAGCTGCGCACCGCGTTAACCAGCACAGCGTCTTTGCGCGTAGCTGCACACCGTGCTACCTAGCGCAATTTTGGGAAACGTTGGGCAACATTGAGCAATGTTGGGCAAAGTTGAGCAAAGTCAGCTAAACACGCTCACACCTGCTTTATTGTTCCTAAATCAGTCAGGTCTGCCCAGCAGGAAAATGCAAAGCAGCAACAGAGCTCGAACTCAGGATACTGTGCACTATAGTCACAGTACTTAACCACTAAGCCATGACAGCATTTCACAAACATGCACATTCAACAGACACATATCTATCAAAGGAATTTTAAACATTGCCAACATCAGCTAAGCAGGCGTGCCTACAGCTGAGATTTTCCAAAACTGGCCAATCACAAATAAATGTGGGAAATGAGGCATATTTAAGTTCCACAGGTGAGAATACTTGTTATAACTGGTTGCAGCTTCCTTCTGCAGTCAGCATGGCTGGTGTTGGTGAAGGCACTCAATTTAGAGCACAACACTGGGGCATCCAGGAGTCCAAAATTATGGTTTGGCTCCTCATCCACAAACATGAGGAAAGACTCCTGTGGGGCCAGTACCAGGGTACCCAATATAAAATGGAGACCTGGAACAGTATTGCCCATGATCTCACAAGTGCTACTGGTGTACCTCAGATTGGTGAGCAGGTCAGGCATCATTATTCTGACCTGAAGCATCGTAGGGGGGATGAATTGGACTGGTGGATCCAGGAATCCAGTACAATGCCTAATGCCCCAGTACTGAGTAAGTAGCTATTGTATTAAGTAGTTAAGAATTGCTATGCTTGTCTATACTATGGATAGGTATGTCTCAATATCACTGCATTTACTTTACAGCTGCAGGTGACTGGGCTATGAACCTGCAAGCCCATGAAGGTAGGTTGCAAAGGCTGCGTCATGAGGCAGGTTAGTAATTATTCTGCATGCACTGTTATATAAAATAAATGAGAGAGCCTTCAAAAAGTCTTTTAACCCAATAAATAAAGATGGAATAATCCTTTAATAAATGTATGATTCATGGAGTGCGTCTGTGTCATTTTCTTTGATATGCTGTTGTACTGTTGCATTCTACAAATAGTAGTGTTGTATTAAGTAGTGTCAACCCACACTTGGGTAGGCCCATATAACGTGGATGAAGGGAGTGCCAGTAGCTTGTATGCATATGTACAGCCCTCAATTGTTGGTTCATGGTCAGCATGTACAGGTTAATCTGGCACATGAGTAGCTTGGTATTGTGTTCCCCAGAAATGTCAGTGTGCTGCCAGAAATGTAGGGAGCTGTTAACATATAACAGATACTTTCACCTGAACATATCTAGATAATTATATGAAAGTAGAGCTGTCAGTGTACCATCTTAGCAGAAGTGTGTGTGAGCAACTCTCAAAATATGTTGCAGTAACATCTGCATCTTGGACAGTTTGTATGTAAGATACAGCTCATGTATATAATGATCTATCAAAAGCCAATTGCACAATATAAGAACATTGGGTAGTGTAATAATACATATAAGGGACATATAACTGCAGTTAATAGGAATGTAATGAAAACTAGAAGGATATATAAGTTGTTAATTGAGCTATCTTTTTCCACCTTACTGTATGTGCATAAAAAAATGCAATTCCACACCTCAATCGGTATGTATAATCTCAAAACATTTGTTGGGACATATGTCTTATTGGTTTATAAATATTTGCATTTATTTCTATACATGTGCCCTGTTAAAATACCACAATATTGGTGGCCTGTTGCCATCAATTAAACCTGTATGCTGTTGTAATGTCCATTATTGTTCTATATATGCATGTGTCATGCTTGCTTTTCAACTGTTGAAAATATGGTGTGCTGGGTTAATGGGAATACTTCTGCATGCTGTTATAACTAACTGGCAATGCTGTTGACTGTTACTAACCCATATCTTTATTAAACTCTCCAAAACATAGTTTGTATGGAAATGCCGGTCCCAGCAGATCCACCTGTCCCACCTCAGCTGGCCATGGCACCTGGCACCAGCAGATCCGGTGCCCAGCCTGAGACTTCCTCCTCCACTGGCCCTGTGCCACTTTTGGGTGGAAGCTCAGCAGGGGATGGGGCTCGGCCCCCTGTGCAAGCATGGGCGGAGAGGCACTTATCACCCTTCATAGGGTACGGGCTGTGGTGCATAGAGAGATTGAATGTTCTGTTGCAGAACATCTACACCAGCTTGAGGCCTGAGTGGTGCAATGCACAGGTCAGCCTACCCCTCCTACACAGCCCCCAGCACAGCCACCTTCTGGGCCGTGAAGGTGCAATGGTGACTGCCCATGGGTGGGGCCCTCAGTCCCACTGTTTCCATCTGGGGGCTCACGGGCTTGCGATTTCCAAACATCCCCCCGTCAAAGGTGTTCACCCACCACATATCATATACCCCCCCTGTATGCATCTTGTTTGTCTTGTCTGTTTACTTCCCCAAATATACCTACTTCCCCTACCCCACATTCCACTCTCACCTGAAAAAAAAAAGGGCAATCTGCTCCCAAAAAAAAAAATTACGCCACATACATAGCTGCCCATTTTGCACACATGTCCACTGGACACATGAAATGTTATTTAATTGGCATTACAACATACTTTGTTGTCCTCACCCCTCTCTCTGGGGTTGAAGGGTTCATATCTACCTCCAAATGTATTGCATATGCACAGCTGTTGCTGTTGAAGAAATGAGCAGCTATGGACCTTCCCTACACCCGTCCTGCACATCCTGAGCTATTTTCCATGCTGTCTTTCCCTATTTGTGCCACATTTTCACCACTTTCCTATCTCCCCATTTTTCTTTTCTTTCAAAGAAATTAGCGCTGGGGTGTGCTGGAGTAAGCACTATTAAGCAGTAGTTAGAGAGTTTGCGCAAGTTTGTGCTTGTTTGCGCTTGACTAAGCAATGCGCAGCATTGCGCAAACTTGTGCA
The DNA here is from genome assembly GCF_019279795.1 of Protopterus annectens. Classification (NCBI taxonomy): domain Eukaryota; kingdom Metazoa; phylum Chordata; order Ceratodontiformes; family Protopteridae; genus Protopterus; species Protopterus annectens. The sequence continues at coordinate 1,707,324,035 of NC_056733.1, forward strand.
AACCCACTTACAACTGCTTAAAAGTGCCTTAGTCACTCTGTATGTGAGGGGCCTTGTTCTGCTCAGGAACAGGACATATGTCTTATTGGTTTATAAATATTTGCATTTATTTCTATACATGTGCCCTGTTAAAATACCACAATATTGGTGGCCTGTTGCCATCAATTAAACCTGTATGCTGTTGTAATGTCCATTATTGTTCTATATATGCATGTGTCATGCTTGCTTTTCAACTGTTGAAAATATGGTGTGCTGGGTTAATGGGAATACTTCTGCATGCTGTTATAACTAACTGGCAATGCTGTTGACTGTTACTAACCCATATCTTTATTAAACTCTCCAAAACATAGTTTGTATGGAAATGCCGGTCCCAGCAGATCCACCTGTCCCACCTCAGCTGGCCATGGCACCTGGCACCAGCAGATCCGGTGCCCAGCCTGAGACTTCCTCCTCCACTGGCCCTGTGCCACTTTTGGGTGGAAGCTCAGCAGGGGATGGGGCTCGGCCCCCCCTGTGCAAGCATGGGCGGAGAGGCACTTATCACCCTTCATAGGGTACGGGCTGTGGTGCATAGAGAGATTGAATGTTCTGTTGCAGAACATCTACACCAGCTTGAGGCCTGAGTGGTGCAATGCACAGGTCAGCCTACCCCTCCTACACAGCCCCCAGCACAGCCACCTTCTGGGCCGTGAAGGTGCAATGGTGACTGCCCATGGGTGGGGCCCTCAGTCCCACTGTTTCCATCTGGGGGCTCACGGGCTTGCGATTTCCAAACATCCCCCCGTCAAAGGTGTTCACCCACCACATATCATATACCGCCCCTTTATGCATCTTGTTTGTCTTGTCTGTTTACTTCCCCAAATATACCTACTTCCCCTACCCCACATTCCACTCTCACCTGAAAAAAAAAGGGCAATCTGCTCCCAAAAAAAAAAATTACGCCACATACATAGCTGCCCATTTTGCACACATGTCCACTGGACACATGAAATGTTATTTAATTGGCATTACAACATACTTTGTTGTCCTCACCCCTCTCTCTGGGGTTGAAGGGTTCATATCTACCTCCAAATGTATTGCATATGCACAGCTGTTGCTGTTGAAGAAATGAGCAGCTATGGACCTTCCCTACACCCGTCCTGCACATCCTGAGCTATTTTCCATGCTGTCTTTCCCTATTTGTGCCACATTTTCACCACTTTCCTATCTCCCCATTTTTCTTTTCTTTCAAAGAAATTAGCGCTGGGGTGTGCTGGAGTAAGCACTATTAAGCAGTAGTTAGAGAGTTTGCGCAAGTTTGTGCTTGTTTGCGCTTGACTAAGCAATGCGCAGCATTGCGCAAACTCGTGCAAACCCACTTACAACTGCTTAAAAGTGCCTTAGTCACTCTGTATGTGAGGGGCCTTGTTCTGCTCAGGAACAAAATAAAATACCTCTGTAAGTCTCAAACCCCAGACCTTGTACACACTACAAAACATAAAGTACTACTAAGCCATGGTAGGTATACATCAGGTTATATCATGCATCAGAATGAGTGAATCTAAAGGAAAATTAGGAATACCATACCACACAACCTGTTCTGTGGATGTTGACCAACAGTTGTAGTGGGATTACATTACATGACTGTGATAAGAGAAGCAGACATTCTAGCAGGAAATAATGTTACACTATCACTTTACAACTCCACACAGTATCACAGCAGGACAAACACTGGCATATCTGTTTAGGGCAGAGGCCATACCTCTCAACTGTCCCTAATTTTCAGGGACATCCCTGATTTTGACCCAAATTTTAGCTTTGTCCCTCTCAATCCCTCCTAAAACTACTGACTTTGGGCAGAAGGATGGTGAATTACACTTAATGAATAATGACAATAATTAAGAGTTAAACACTTCTTTTACTTCAGAAAAGGTGTAGTAATTCATATGCTCTGATTCTCTCAGTGTTTCAACTTAATGGCACTAATATTTTAAAGTTGTTCTTGATTGTCCCTGAGTTTTTCTTGACTTTTCCTTGACTCTGTTCAAATATGTACCTGATTGGTTGAGAGGTCTGGCAGAGGCAGAAACACAGAGGTATATTAGCCTTTCTGCTGTTACACACTGTGCAAATAGCTTTGGAAGGAGTTTTGGAAGCATACCCTTATGTAGGAATAAAACATTGAAATACAAATGGATGTAGCCATGTACTGGTAACAACCAACTGTAAGAATGCCATTGCTCTATTGCTGAAAAGACTTGTGTGGTGCACTGACAAAAAATAACAGGCTATTCCCTGGCTATCATGTGGATAGGTCCACAGTTGGGAGTTACGCAGACTACATGCCTTGATAAACTAACATGTACACAGCAACCCTGTAAGTCCAGCAAGATAAAATCCACACAATACTACTTACGCTCTCTGTACTTCTGCAACCCTACCCATATGCAGAATATACCTGTGTGTGCAGGGTCTACCAAGGATGTAGGTAAGCATACTCACTGTACTGAAATGTGTCCAGTTTTTCTGAGCAGCTCGTGCTAATGTCAACCCTAAAAAAACACAAACTGTTTAGAACTGAGTAAACGAATATTCACAGTATAGCAGTTCACAAACAATTCTTGTGCCAAAGGAATACATCTCTATAACTAGCTTTGTATGGCAGTTAATTGTAACATTTGAAACAAAAGTACATTTTTCCATGTATCTTGGGGTAGCATTTTGAGGGGTGAGTACATTTCTACACTGACAAGTGGGTACTGGAAGCAGCAATATTAGGTCTGAGTACAAAATGTAAAGCTCTGGCTACACCCCTGGCTTCTGATATAAGAACTATACCAACCTTCTGATCTCCATCTTGGAAAGCAGAAAGGGCCACACCTACATGCGCCAGCAATTTATAGTACTGGGTTGCTATGACAGTGATTATTGCAATTACTACACAGCAAGCTGCATGCAATTAGCAAATGGTGGGCACTAATTAATATTAAAGAATAGTCTGCATAATGTGAAACATTCATATGTGGCAGCAGTACTTCTTTCTGCACAGATGTTCTGCTTAACTACTGCTATGGACAATACTGTGTGTACCTGTGAGCAGTGGAACATACCTGTGAAATGTGTAGCTCAGCATTAAATGTCAAAGATCTGATCCATGTTATCTGTGTTCTGTACTGTAGTGTGGCCAATGGGTGTTGGGGGGATTAGCGCTGACATTATATAAACATGGGTGTGACAGAACAACACATGCATGATAGTCATATTAAAGTGTAGCTTAGCACTGGCAACTGCTGTAGCAGTATAGTATGCTTATCTAGCATCTGTTGCCATATATATATACCCCCCCCCTAATGTTAGTCTGTGTTCATATATGACACCTGTTTGTGTTGCAGCAAGGCCCAACAGTTCAGCTGTGAGGTCCAAGGACTTACAACAGTGTAAACCATGTGTTTGTATGCCACACATACGGAGAAATATATATGTGTCATATATATTCACATCTGTATATGTGCGTTGAGCAGGGGACATATTGCAACTGTTTACGAAGGGGGGAGATATATATGTTGGTGAAGGTTAGTATGCACATATTTGTATGTAGGTTTTAGTGTGTGACAAACAAGACCGCATACAGTGCTGGTATATGACATGTGGTGGTTAAACACCGTGGGTGGTTCATTCAGTTTGCAATGTTGAAGCCAGTAAGGCCTGCTAAAGCTACCTGGGCTGCAAACACCTTCAATGCATTTATCCCAAGACTGCAATTTTATTACATTACTGTACACCTTACATCCTTTGTATAATTGATATTCTCATTATAAAAGGTGAAATGTATATATATATATATATATATATATATATATATATATATATATATATACATACATATATATATATATATATATATACATATATATATATATATATATATATATATATATATATATATATATATATACATACATGTAGACAAATGGATGTCTATATGTATATATACATATATATATATATTTATATATACTCATACACACCTACATCTACTTGTTGCAATAGATTCTCTGTACTGTTAACTGGCTGTGATGGTCAATATGTTTGTGAATACGTCAAAGATATGTATCTGTGGGATAGCTTAGTGGGAAACTGTTTATGTTATGGTATTATGGGTCCTTGTCTTGATCCTAGCAAAAACTGTGTATTCTGTTGCTAGGCAGAACAAGTGCTATTGCATACAGTGTGATTAAGTCCCTTGGTTTTAACTAGGGTGTGTCAGTGGAGGCTAAAGCACTACATCTATGATTATTGATTGGTACCGATGTTGAATGCAAATCCTGTGTGTACTGTAATACTAATTGAAGCTCTGGGTCTGTACAGCAAAGTATGATGTACGTCCACATTGCCTGCATCCACTGCATTGTGTGGTCCCTGCATTCATCACAGATTACATTTCTCTGTGCACAAAGAAGTTAGGTGCTGCACCAAAGTCCAGCTTACGATATAAAGCCAAAATGAAACAAAGAACGTCGCTGGACACTGCTGCTCCTTATTAAAACATTTATTCAGTACAAACAGAGTCAATAAAAGTGGTAAGCGCTTTCGGGACTACTCCCTTCCTCAGACAAAATTACACATGCAAACAATACTCCATTTAAAAAACAACTCACCCAATAAAATTCAAGTAAAATTCAATAAAAGACCCGCCTATTCTGAAGTGTGGGCCTTATTGGTACTGCTTCATTCAAGCCAGGTGCTCTTGTAGCCATTAATTCAACAATCCACTTTGATTCTGATAATTCAGTTTTATGCTTCAAATCACCCCCCCCCCATTGGTAAGCCTAATGTTAACAACAGCCCTAAACAAAAAACTATGTGTGGGAAACTCTTCTATACGCCTACTAAGTGCATTATGTGGATCTTTATTCCTAATACTTGACATATGTTGAAAGATCCTAGTTTTAAACATTTGATTTGTCTTTCCCACATAAAAACAAGGGCAGTGTTCACATTCTGCCAGGTAAACCAAATCAGTGGTGTTGCACGTTGCCTTACCTTTTAAAATAAACTGCCTACCAGTTACAGGGTGAGTGAATACTGAATTCTTGTTGTTAATATGGCCACAAGCTTTACATCTCCTGCAGGGTACTGTCCCTGCCGAAATTAGGAGACTGGTCCACTGTTAATGGGTTTTTCTCCACATAGTATATCTTTAAGGTTTTTATTCCGTCTATACCTAAAACAGGGTCCTTGTCCTACTACATTATGCAAATTCACATCACTGGTCAAAATATTCCAGTTTTTTCGGACAATATGGCATATGTCCCCTATATTACTACTATATGTGAAAGACACCTGTGGTGCTTTAAATGTTGTAGTCCTATCCCTTAATTCACTTTCAACTATACCCGTACATTTTAACCAAGGTCGATATTTATTACCCCTATGGCCCTTACTGTCACTAATAACTTTATTAACCTTCTCGCTCTGATACCCCTATCTTGCAGGCAACCTTTAAGTGTCACTAACTCTTTCTCAAAATCTTCATCATCTAAACAGATCCTGGAGATCCTACTGACCTGTCCTTGCACTATGTTAGAGTACGTGTATCGTGGATGCATGTTATCATATGGGAGTAAACTATTTTTCCAACATTCCTTTTTAAACAACTTGGATTTAAAGCCTGCCCCTTCTTGTATTATATTCACATCCAAAAAGTCTATACATTCTGTAGAGGCTTTCATGGTAAATCTAAAAAATGTAGTCGTGGAATGTAGATGGTCTACAAATAGTTGCAATGTATCTAAACTCCTATCCCATAAGATAAAAACGACATCCACGAAACGTACATACATTTTCAAATGACTTTGCCAAGTTTCATTATTCAATACAAATACTTTCTCCCATTGTGATAGTACAAGGTTAGCATACGTGTTGGCACAGGGGGTGCCCATCACCACCCCCTGTGCCTGTCTATACATAGAATCACCCCCTATAAAAACATTATTCTCCAAAACTAAACCTAACAATGTTTTCACTAAACTAATCTTGTCACCTGTAGCCCCTGAATCCAACATGAGGGTGCCTATATTCTCTATGCCATAACTATTATCTATTACTGTAAATAAATTGTTAACATCTAATGTGACCATCAACAATTTAGTACTGTTGTATGTGCCTTTCTCAACATTACCTAATTTTCTCAAAAAGTCTCCCGTGTCCTTCAATATGTTGTCCACACTATCTACATAGGGTCTAAGATGATGTTCTACCCATATCAAAATGTTCTCAGTCACCCACCCCCTTCCCAAAACTATCGGTCTAAGGGGTGGGTTCTCCAGAGATTTGTGTATCTTTGGGAGGGCTTTAAAAATGGGAGTTATAGCATTTTCTATCCATAAGAAGTCAAGCACCTCATCATTAATTTTCATGTCAAAATGTAGGGCTTTCAGAGCTGTGTGAACCCTATCAACCACTCTTTTCACTCCCAAGGGATTGATGCATATGTATGTTTTTTCATCTGATAAAAGTTGCTTCAGCCTACAGTTGTACCAATTTGCATCAAGGATGACCACCGCCCCTCCCTTGTCTGCTGACTTTATTATAATTTCCCTATTTTTGCTTAAATTATCCAAATTTTCCTTCTGCTTCTGTGTCAAATTGTAAAATTTACTAAAGCTGCCTTGCTTAAAGTACTCTATAAGATCATTCTCACAGCTTCTAAGAAACAAGTTCATAGTGGGTGTGAGTGGGGAGACATAAACACTGGGTTTCTTTAGGGTTAAACTGTAATCATTCTGTGAACCATACAACATCCTTAAGGTTAGATTACGACAAAATAACATGACATCCATCATAACCTCATTAAAAACACTGTTGTTACTGGGTATAAATGTTAACCCTCTGTTCAAAATCATCAATTCTTCTTCATTCAAAACATAGCTAGATAAATTATAAACAATACCATGATACAAGCTATAGTCAGTCAGTCCAATAACTTCCTTTTCCTGTCCGCCACTCGATCTTCGCTCGAGGATCTCTTCCATGCCCCCTTCTTTTTCACGGGGGCGGCAACATTCAAAAATGTTGCTTTCCCCGCTGCTCCTTCTGTCGTGCTCCCATAGCTCCTGTGGTATTACCCTCTTGCTGTAATCCCGCTGAAGTAGTCGCTATGGCGGGAATTCTATTCAGGGCATCTGAAGACTGCGTGGAAATGGTGTTACCAATAATCATTGTAGATTCCTCGTATTCATCTGGATTATGCGTCGACACATCTAGTTGTGGTTCCATAGTTACAGATGTCAGCTTAACTGAAGGCATAACACCCCTCACACATCCATTTTTCTCTGCATTTGATGGTGTTTCAATCAATCGTGTTTGCTGTTCTTCAACAGCACTCGCCTGTCGGTTCATTCTAACTTGTTGGTTCACTCTAGCTTGTTGACGCATATTCTCCCCTCTATGTGAATTGTCATTGGCTGGCGTATCTCGAAACCTGGGCCATACGAAGATATTCCCATTCGAGAAATCTTCGTAATCTCTTTTTATTTTGCCCAATTTCTGTTTCTTAATTCTTCTCAAGATTAAGGTTGTGTAAGTACTGACACACAGTACTGTATAGTACACACTGAAAGCTTATCTGGGTTGTCATACCTTTGTGTCCTGTAATTATGTCTGCCGTGTGTGTGGGTATGTCTGTAACATGTCCTTTGACATATGTGTGGTAATACATATAACTGTGTATCTAGCAACATTCATACTGTACTACAGCAGTATGTGACCTATATTCAAAATTGTGCACATATTTTGGCTACGGGTTTGGTATTAACAAGTTGTGTGGTATAATAGTAATATATTTACTGGACCTTACACTGATTGGGATGGATGATATATTTCTTTACACATCAGCTTGATGTATATCTGCTGTGGCAAGTGGTGCATCGTGTTGCATACAGTGTGCCAGGTACTCTTGTATAGTCTTATATAGTGATTTTATTTTGTTGCTGTGCAGAACATGGTTCGTTGGATAGAGAGTGAGCAAGGCACTTTCAAGCAGTTGTGGGGTGAGCAGTGATAAGTGGCAGTTACAATGTTTCACTCTTGGTTAGCTTATAGGTTGCTATATATGGCAGTTCAGTGATACCTGTGCTGTATAATGTTAAATGTGCCATATGACTTGCTCAGACATATTTTTGTATTTATGTCTTCCAGGGATCATGGCCCACCACAGGAACCCAAGCTACAGTAGGGCTGACGATAATATCATCTCTAGCAGTATGATTCAGCACTACTGTGTAATGTTTTCATGAACCATCCAGGACCAGCAGGAGCATACTGCAATGTGGCAAGATCTTGTCCACAGGGTCAATGAGGTAGGTCTGCATAACTGCACATATAAGCAGGTACGCCACCACTGCAGTGATCTTCTCTGACATGTCCTTCAGTGTGCCGCTGATGTGCGCAGAGAACAGCTTGCAACAGGGGGTGGTGTTAACATCCATCTACCCCTCACCAGAGTGGAGGAGCTACTCATGAGCCTGGTGGAACCTGCCCAACAACAACAGCAGCAGACATACACCATGATGGAGGTTGGAGCCACCCAGCAAGCACACATGGAGCATGCAGGTAACATGGCATATCTGTAGACTACTGTTATCTGAATTGGTAGATCATGCATATGTGAGATGTGGAGTGTGTCGTTCAAGGATGTGGAGCCTGTTGTTGTGCAATACTGATCATTTGGAACATAATCTGTAGCCCTGTGAATGTAAACTGTTGTTGTACTGTAAGATTGCAAACACACAGTAGCAATGCCACAGTTGTGGCCACAGGCAAACTGTCTCATTTCTATGTAGGTACCTCTGGGGTGACATCAAGGTAGCAGACAGATGCTGGTGAGTGTGTTCTACATTTATTATTGTAAATAAAAAGTGCAGGTCATACTTAAGGTGTTGGCCATGTACACATGTAACACACCTACCCATAATGCATGCTGTGCATGTTTGGTGTAAGAGCATGCACATCTCACTAATGTGATTAGCTGCCTCAAGCACATGCAATACCCAGACCATTTCAAACAAATGTGGCTAGACTGTAGTGACCATTGGATAGGCACAGTTGATGCTCAACATGCACATAACATACACATCTATGTCATACACGGAGCATTTTAACATGCTACACATAAAGGATTCCCAAACCCTCTGTAAAGACACACTTCAGTATCCAAAATCTCATCCACACATTACACATAATATACCTGAGGGATAGAGGCCTATCCTGGGGCATTTAAACACTCTGCAACACACTACACATTCATGTCAGGGAATGCTCCTTATTGGCCTCCTTACAAACTCACGTAACAACTGGTCGTGAAATGGTGAATTTAGCCAAGGTAGTACAGTTCTGGCACAGCATGATTTGTGCTGGTTTGTGAAACATTTGTAGCCTTACCTGATACTTCATGAGGATGGCCTATGGTACTATACCCCATCCAGTTATTGTAACCACAGTACTACACATAGCTGTCATTGCTACACACCATAATGATGCGTGTGTGCACAGATATGCACCTATAAACAGTATGCATACCAATCACCATTTGCACAACTGACACATATATGTCTTGTGATGCTATTGAGTGGCTAGGTCATATGACACATATTGGGTATGTGTAGTGTTTAAATATGCAGTTGTGTTTTAGTGTGCCATGTCATGGATGAGACTGTCATGTCCACAATATGATCTACACTCACCATAAGTACCGTACATTGGGTATGTGGCCGAATGGTATTCCATCAATTATCCATGCACCACTGATGATGTTGTGTGAATACTCATCATGCATGTGCTAAAAACGTGTCCACAATTATTTGCTAAAGGCACAGAGGTTGTAATCAGCATTGATACCTATCTGACACACAGATACACATCCAGCAATGGTATGTACACCTGTGATTTATGGTGCACAGTACATCGCATGTTTATGAATACCTGCACAGCAATTTGTGTCCATGTATGCATTGTGTTCCAGGAGGAGGGCCATCACCTAATAACAAAACACATGCATCAAAGCCATGTATACTGTTAGTAACAAGGACTGACTACACTTGCACTGCATGCTGTTGAGCAACACATGTCCTGCATGTTGACATGTGTGATATGACTGTATTGCTTGTGATACTGTACTCCACCATCACCTGCTATTGTGTATGTTCTGTGATTGCTGGTGTTGTGTGTGTCTGCTTTCGGGAGGATTGTAGTTTTGTGTGTATGCATGTGTGCATGTGTGCATGTGTGCATGTGGTCTGAAGTCATGTTCAGGTCTTAAAGGGTGTTTCCTGTTCTCCTCTCACATGTGGTGAGGTGGGGCTGGTTCAGTACAGTAGGGAACCTGATGTCACTGAGACAGACAGTGATCATGAGGATAGGTGTGTTGAGGCACAGGCAGGTTTGTCAGGGTCTGTTGCTGGGCCACCAATTGACAGTATACAAGTCTCCACCTCATCCATGCACACGGTCATTCTGCCTGTACATCCATCATCACCATTGCCCTTAGCTGAGGGACAGTGTACGGTTGGCACTGGCCAGGACAGTGTGGTATTTATGGTACATGTATCAGGACACAGCAGCCATAGCCAGATGTCTGGAATGGTACCACATAGGCAGATGCCCAGTTGTTCTCATCAGAGCACTGCTGGTCATCATGCCCCTGGCAGACGTGACACACCTCTTTGTTCCACACGCATGTTCCAGGCTGTCATGGAGGCACAGACACAAATGGAGTGGTACACCAGACAGGGGCAAAGGGCACAGAGGGCTCATTACACCTGTGTAAATGACAGTATCCATGACCTAGCAGGTGCCATACGTAACTACACTGAGGTCATTGATAGACGTTGGGGTAAGACATTGGATGTCCTCCACAATGTCATGTCCATGTGTCAGGACAGTGCGGGACAGTTGAGATGTCGATGTGAATGTATGCCAGCAACATCACCAGCTGGTGGTCACCGTGGACATCCAGCAAGTCACAGCCGCTCCCCTAGTGCCAGTACCAGCCCCAGCAATGTTGGGGGGACTGTCCATAGACCATACTAGCAGACCACGTGCACGTGACTCTGATCAGTCCCAGCAGGGACCTGGATCCAGTGGACATTTGTCAACCTCTGAGGATAGTATCCAATCTGTATTAGTACCTGATACTGTCTGTAGCACACCTGCCAGGCACAGGTTCTGTATCCATGGCCAGAGACAGTGATCTGTAAAGTCTGCCAGGTACAGTCTGTAGCTGTCTCACAAATCCCCGTATATGGCAGCCACATGGTGGAACTGTGTGCATGCAGACACACACACATAAACCAGAAACCTAGGGCAAACACATACCCGCACACATGACATCAACATTGGCCCATAACAGTACTCATGGCCCTCACACACACACTCACACACACATGGCAATTGTATGGCTCAGTGTAGGCCTCTGGCAAACCAACAGCACACCCTGTGCATATGATGAAACCTGTGCTACCTCCTGTCATCTGTAACATTGATGCAGGGACATGCTAACATGGTGCTGATGCACAGGGTGACTTTAATAAAGAATAGCAATGATTGGATGTGTAGCATGTTGTCAGCAGTAAAGTGTAATGTTATCCTTGAAGATGCAGCTGAGCAGGCATGATGCATTAAAGCTGTAATTAGCAATGTTGTATTGTTTTCACCAGTATTTATTCCAGTTGTGTTTTGTTTACACATCTGCCACTTGGCTGATGTGTGTAGTTGTGTCAGCATGTGTTATACTGTGGACAGTAAGTGTGGGGTGTGTGCAACACAGGTTTGCAGGTGTCCATTTGTGAACATGGTGGAGGTGCGCTGTCTGCATGTACATGCATATTGGACACATGGGCAGGGTGACATGCCCTGTATTGGCCAGTGTTAACACTCCATAGTTTCTATTGGTGGCCAGTATGCATTGTACTACACACAATTTGGAACTTGAGTACGCGTGTGTGTGCATGACACAGGTTGACACTGTGCTGTGGGTGATGCTGTTGCTGCTTTCTGTCATTGGTTTGCATTACTAAGGTTAACACTGTCCCAGCTGCATAATCCTTTAGTAACGCACACTCTTTCCCTACAGGGTTGCATGGACTGTGCTATCACAAACACAAGAAATTCTCACTTATACAGTAAAAGTGCATTAGTCTCATGGACCCCTGCCATAAACTAAATATATAATAGAATGTGTGAAATTGTACCAAAAAAGAGTTACATACCAAGAAGGGATGACCTCTCTGGTCAGTATCATTGGGAAAATACAAGCCCTCATTAATCATACAAGGCAAGCTTCAAAATACAAACTGGCAAGGATTCCAAAGACAACACTAAAGCTTTATTTAGTGTTGTTTATAATCTACAGGGGAAATCTCAGATCGGGTCACAGTTAATGTAAATGGTCACAGAGTACACTTATCTGACTGACATTACCAATTTCTTGTCAGACAGTTTGAATGCGAATTTCACCACCCTGTCATTACACAAGGGCCACATTTCCAGACCTGAAGAATGTAAAACCTGATGATTCACAGGCACTCTAGTTAAAACATCTCTTTACCAAAGTCCAAACCACAGTGGCAATGGTACAGGACAGTGTCCCTGGCTGTGTCATACACAAGCTGACATATGAAGTCACCACTCACTTAAACACTCTGTTCAGATGCAGCCTCTATACAGGCTACATACTTGTGGAATGATGCATGGTAATGGTGTTCACAGTCCACAAGTGTTGAGCTACAACTTCTTCTTCTTTTCCTTTCGGATGCTCCTATTTGGGGTTGCCACAGTAGATCATCTGTTTCCATTTCTTCCTGCCCTCTACATCTTGCGCTGTCACACCATCCACCTGCATGTCCTCTCTCACCATAGCCATAAACCTCATCTTAGGCATTCCTCTTTTTCTGTTACCTGGCAGCTTCATCCTTAGCATCTATTTCACAATATACTCTGCATCCCTCCTCAGCACATGTACATACCAATGTAATCCTGCCAATCTGGCTTGGTCTACTAACCTTCAAACCTGGGCTGACCCTGTAATATACTTATTCCTAATCCTGTCCACCCTTGTCACACCCAGTGCAAATGTTAACATAAATTGATTAAGGGTAGAGCTACAACAGATCCTGGAAACTCAGACCCTGTAAGCTAGACAAATGTTATCTGGAAGGCTATGGAGCACAGCATCATGGAACTCATTAACAGAGATATTATGAACCTGCAAACACTGCACCATACCCACTTAGGTTCTCTAAAGGTTAGATCATGGGTCTTACACCAAGTAGACTTCAAGCCAGTTAACAAGGCTATAGGTGAGGGAGGGGAGGTCCACACAGCTAAGCTATAGCTCACCAGCAATTCATACCCATCCCACATTCTAGTATTATACATAACCTCAACAGACTGACCATAAACGATTGTTAGATAATGGATTGGCAACTGACTCACAGATGTAGGACACACAGTAACATCTGCAGCCTCCATGTACAATTCTATGCCTGCAACAAGTGGTATTCACCTGCACTCATTCCTGGGACTACTCCTGTTTGGGATATAGTTTTCCTAGGTACAAGCAACACAGTAGGGATATGTCTTCCCACGTTTGATGAAAACGCATACTGTAGGCTATACTTTATTCTCCAGATGACACACACATCCTCCAAAAGGGTATCATAGAGACAGATACCTGGTGTCAAAATCATGCTGTATAGCTATACGCCAAATAAAGCATAGTTATCCAGTTTTAGAAAACAAAGTATCCCCAGAGTACCACATAGGTAGTAGCCCCCAAAATGTGGAACAGGTACTAATGTATACATAGAGCCATGTGTTTAGTCATCTCTCCTTTGATAATCACATTACCAAAGGGTTTTGGAAATCCCTCTGTGGAGCACATAATCAATAAAGGGTTTGCATGCAGATCCACAGAGGTTGTTGCACACCTATAATGATTAGTGATATTTGCCAGTCTTTGCTTGTTTTGGAACAGGATTCAGATATACCTCAAGTATAAACCCTCACTCACACTCTTTGATAGAAACCGTGATGAGTCGATGTAAAACAGAAGACATAGCCTAATGATCACTGCAGTGGCCAAGCTTTTCAAAAGCATACAGAAGTGATCTAAGGTCTTGAAAGTGCCAGCACACTCTAGCAAAAATAACAGATGCTTTCATGGAGAAAGCAGAGTACCCACCTATGAAATAATTGAGGTTACATGTATGTGTATGGCTTTGCCCCACAGCTAACTTTCATGTGTTCTGCACATACAGTTGTCATTGTGATATGTCATACACTAGAAAAATCAAAACCCACTCCACATTGTCCAACGGTACCACACACTCACACACCTGGAACACACACACAGTTAAAAAGTACAGGATTCAAACTCCTACCTCACTACATTATGATACTACAGCAGTAAGTATTTACACAACGAGCTATACACATTACTAGGATTTCACCTTCCCAGAGGTATATTTGTAGGATGGTGACATCATCAGACTTGACAAAGATGAGTATATAACTTTTAAGGGGTGTGAGTAGTCTCCAAACAGGTTGCTCCCTCCTCAGGAAGACACCCACACAGTTGGCAAGTGCAGGATTCAAACCCCTACCTAACTACTTTATGATGCTACAGCAGTATGCATTTACACAACGCACTATACACATTACTGGGGTTTCACTTTCCCACAGGTATATTTGTAGGACAGTGACATCATCAGACTTGACAAAGATGAGTATATCACTTTTAAGGGGTGTGAGTAGTCTCCAGAAAGGTTGCTCTCTCCCCAGGGAGAGACAGACACACACATACACAGTTGGCAAGTGCAGGGTTCTTAATCCAAACTAAGTACTTCTTTACATTTCAGCAAGCAATATGGAGTTACAGTGTGCAATACAGGCATTACTCGCCGACAGTTTGCCCAAAGGTTTTTTCCACATTTGCTAACCTCAGCAGGCTTATCATACTAGGTGTATTGTGAGTGTATTGTATGCATAACCATTACCATATCATATATGGGTCGATGCACCACACGCTGGTACACACAGGGTCAAACCGGTGGCTAAGCTCTGTCAACCCAATACTGAACAATACAATCAAGAGGAGTAGGATCATACAAGCACAACACCAACAGTCTCACATAGACCTACAATATAAGCACCATCAAAACACACACACATAAATACACATTACCATACTCGAGAATACAAATATTAATCTGAAAAAGAGAGAGTGTCCTCCTAAGCAGACAAGCAAGCAACATGCACCTCCAAGCACGTGCCAAAAAACACATAATACACCAAAGCAGTGTGCCTCCCAACAGGCCCTAAGGCAAAACAACATACCCATCACAGTAGTAACAGGTGACTTCATAGTCAGGCACACAGATGTTCCACTCACTAGGGTGGACAAGGGGAAGGTTACTGTCAGTTGTCTGTCAGGTGCTATGATCCGCCACATAACACAAGCACTTAGATCACTCCAGAACAGGTACATATATGACATGGTCTTTGTACATGTCAGTGTGAATGATCTGAGACGTACCTCACAGGACAACATGACAAGATATATATAGTAGCTGCATGATCATGTAGCCCAGGTTGGTATGACCCTGACCTTGAGCAGCATCTTACCTTCACCTACATGATATTGCAATATAACAGAAAGATGACAAACTTCAACAATTGGCTGAGCTTCTGGTGTCATTCAAAGGGTATCGAGTCTCTGTCTGCCTGGGATGACATGATAGACATGCTTTGTTGCTTCGCTAGATATGGTTTGCACCTGCCACCCCTATACTTCTGAATACTGGCCAAGGCTCTTGCTGTACCCATATTACCTTTTTTAGGCAAGGCTCAAAGGTTCATAGGTTCATAAGTAGGTACTAGGCTATCGGCCCTGGAAACTGTACAAACCCAGCCTAAAAAGGTACCCTGGCTTTTGCCACCCAAGAAAATTATTTTCCTGTGCCACTGTCGAGCAGAGCCACAGAGGTGATCCCCGGGGTGAATTTCTTATTTCCCATTCAATCATCAAGAGTTTTCTTGAAGAGTGCTAATGAGGAGCTTTGTTTGATATATATAGGTAGTTTATTCCGGAGTATTGGAAGTCTCTGGGACAGGACTCTGTCCCTCCGGCATGTTCTGTTTATTGTGGTGACAAGGTTTATGTCCCTAGAGCGTGTAGCTCGGAGGGATTGGGATTTCTTTAAGTGGAGCATGTCCAACAGCTCTGGATTTGACATAGCTTTGTATGTTAGGCAGAGATCACCTCTGAGTAGGCGATATGCGATGGAGTAAAGCTGGATTTTTTTGAGAGAGTCTGTGTAGGGCATCTGTTTGAGGCCGGTAATCCTCTTTGTGAGGTATTTCTGTGACCTTAACAGTTGTTGTAGATGTCTTGTGAGGTACATACCAAAAGGGGTGTTGTACTCTATAATGGGTCTAATGAGTGGTGAGTAGATTGGAACAATGACCTCTTTTTTTCTGGATGAGAAACATTTTGTGATGAGTTGTGCCACGTAGAAGGATTTCCTGACTACTGTGGTGATGTGATTATCAAAGGAGAGACTACTGTCCACCTGTGTCCCAAGGTCTCTTATCACACTTTCAGTGTTAAGTATACTACCACCTATGTTGTAGTTCATGGGTACAGAGTTTTTACCAAAGGGGATGACAATGCACTTTTTGGCATTGTTCTTGAGGCCATGGCTTTGACACCAGGCATCTGTCTCAGTGAGGCCCTTTTGTATGATGTCCACATCATTAGGAGTTTCAATTATGGCTCCTAGTTTGCAGTCATCTGCGAACTTCATTAGTCAAAGGCCTTTTGTGTTAGCCTGTACTTCAGAGAAGTAGATACCAAACAGGAGAGGGCCCAGGACTGAACCCTGTGGTACTCCACTTGTCACTGGTCTGAAGTCGGATTTGAAGTCTGCTACTTTCACAGTGTAGGTTCTGTCAGTGAGCCAGTCGACAACCCATCTTGTGACATAGGGATTTATACCTAGTTTAGTGATTTTATCTATAATTCCAGAGTGGGGGATGGTGTCAAAAGCCTTGGCAAGATCTAGATAGGCTGTGTGAACCACCTTACCCTTGTCTACGGCTTTGGTGACTGCTTCAAAGAAGTCTACCAGGTTTAGAGGCATGATCGGCCTTTTACAAACCTGAACTGGGTGGGGTCCAGAGTTTGGAGATTACCAATGTCTTTGTTTATAAGGTCCATGATGATACGTTCCATGGCCTTGCAGACCAGGCTCATCAGGCTACTGGGGCGGTAGTTCCCGGAGTCCATGGTGGCTCCCCCCTTGTGGAGTGTGATAACCGTTGCTGTGCACCATTCAGCAGGCACAAAGCCTAAGTTGAGGCTATGATTGAACATGGTACTAAGGTGGGGTGCCAGTTCGTTCTGTAGTTCGTGTAGAATGCAGCCTGGGATGTTGTCTGGTCCCATGGATGCTGTGTTCCTGGCTTTGGAGAGTGTGGTTTTTACCTGTGCAGCCATGATTACAGGAACTTTGCATTCTTCCAGTATAGAGATAGGCTCTTTAATGGGTGAGAGGGGGGTAAAGTTAGCACTCAATCTATCTGCCAGGATGTTGGCAATATCAGTTGGGTCTGTATATTTATTGCCATTGTGCTGTAACTCAGAGAAGAGCTGAGTTCTGCCATTGAGATTCTTGACATAGTTATAGAATGCTTTGTGGTCGTCTTTATAATCAGTGGTGATTTTGTTTTCATAACCAGCTTTTGAGGATTTTATCAGGGATTGCAGCTTCTTACTGAGGCTGACCAGGGAGCTCCTACACTCATGGGATTTTACTCTCTTTTGCAGCAATTTCTTCCTTCTGTTGTACAATTTGTTTATGCCAGGGGACCACCAGATTGGCTTCCTTTTTTTGGAGGACAGTGTCTTGGTTCTGTTTGGGATAGCACGATCAATGCACTCATGTAAGTGCTTATAAAGTGCAATTGTGTAGGATTCAGTATTCACAACTGTATTGTCCATCTGCATGGGTGTCATGAAGTTCACCACTTCTGTCTTAAGAAGCATGAAGATGGCTTTGGAGAAAAATCTTTTACCATGGTTTCCTTAATGGGGGGGGGGGTGCAGAATGTGGATATCTAGGGTAATTAGCTTATGGCCGGATCGAACCAATGAGGCGTTGACTTCAGGTGTGGAACACCGGTTACTCAGGACAAACCAAATTCCGCAACCAACACAAATAACCACAAAGTGAGCTAAATGCTACTCATTGCCAGAAGTCTCAGCCTCCAAATGCACACACTCCAGGCACTTCTCAGTATGGAGAATATTGATACCTGTGCAGTAACAGAAACCTAGTTCAAGGCTCCAGAGAGCACACCAGCACCACCAGGATACTACTAATTCCATACCTTCCAGCATCAGATCCTGGATCATAGCACATAGGGCGGGGATGTATCCATATTCGTCAAGGATACCTACACCTCTCTCTACATCCTCTCTACAGGATATGTACCCATAGAATGTTGCACAGCAATGTTCTTCCCACTCGGCCAGAACAGACCCTTGGCATTCCTACTCTATGAGCCTGAGGAGTCTGATCTGCAAGGCAATGGAGCCAATCATAATGGAAGTCAGCAATAAAGACATTGGGAACCTACACACAGTTGAGCACACCAAGTTTGGCTTCGTCAAATGCAGATCATGCCCCCTGAACTTGGTGGATTTCTTTGAGACAGTTACCCAGGCTACAGATGATTGAAAGGAGCTCCACACAGCCTACCTATACCTCGCTAAGGCCTTTGACACCATTCCCCAGTCAGGTATCATAGATGAACTCACCAACCTGGGCATAAATCCATACATCACAAGATGGATTGCAAACTGGCTCACAGCTAGATCCCACAAATTAAGAGTTGCTGGCTACATGTCAGAGTCTAAACCGGTAACATCTGGTGTCTCCCAGGGTTCAGTCCTGCCGACTCTCCTGTTTGGTATATACTTCTCAGAAGTACATGCCAACACAGGAGGTTTGTGGTTGACTAAGTTTGCTGGGAACTGTAAAGTGTTTGCCATAATAAATTCCCTGGATGGCACAAATATTCTCCAGAACTCCAGGGACAAAATGAGACAGATGTGTGGTGTCAGAATCATGGCCTCAAGCTCAATGTGAAAGAATGCATAGTAATCCCCTTTGGGGAAAACAAAGTACCCGCAAACTACCACAGAGGTGTTACCCCCTAAAAACTGACAAGGTAATAAGGGATCTGGGGACACAAGTAGATATTCGTCTTTCCTTTGACAACCATGTTGAAAAAGTGATTAGGAAATCCTATGTGGCCCACCTAATCAACAAATGGTTTGCATCGGGATCAAAAGAGGTAGTGTTAGCCCTCTATTTTTAAGTCATCAGACCCATCATTGAGTACAATGCACCATTTTGGATGTACTCGACTAGGCATATCCAGCAGCCGGAGAGACCACAGAGGTACTTCACCAAAAGGATCACTGGCCTCAAACAGTTGTGTTATGCAACACAACTAGAAAAACTAAATCTGTTCTCTGTTGCGTACCGCCTACTCAGAGGCAAACTCTGCCTAACATACAGAGCCATGTCCAACACATAACTGTTGAACATGCTCCATCTAAGGAAAACAAAATTGAGTCGCAATACACACTCCAGGGATATGAACCTCATCAAAACAATGAATACAACATGCTGGTGGGGTAGAGTATCATCCCAGAGACTTGCCTTACTGTGGAACAGAGTCCCAATGTACATCAGACAGAGCCCCTCGCTGACATTCTTCAATATGAACCTTGATGAGTAGATGGGAAACAGACAATTCATGCCAGGGATCACATCAGCAGCCCCACTAGAAAGGGGCTTAGGGTACTAACAATTAGAACTAGGGCTTAGGAGACTAACCAATGAGGTGGAGAAAGCTGCACAAATTGCCTAGGCTAATATATGCCTTCGTGAAGATAGTCTACTACATACCTATGAACCTATGTGACAGGTACATGTCTACAGATAGTAGATGTGTACTTCATTGTACAGTCATGTTGTACAGCAGGCACATGCACCACATACACTGTAATGCTTACAGATACTGGTGACTATTATGTACAATGGGTGAGATGTGCACCTCATGTCTTTTGTGCCATTGGGATGTGTGCTGGATGGAACAGTCCTGGATGGCTCCCTGTCATGGTCACCCTCTTACACACATCTCTGCCCATCCATCTTTGGTTCATTATACTGTGTTCCCCCTACATATATAGGCACATAGGTATGTAATAGGCTATCTGCCTGAAGGCATATATTAGTATGGCCAGAGTGTTCAGCTATCACCACACCTGGGGTTAGTTCCCTATGCCTTTGTGCAGTAGAGCTGATGAAGTGATCCATGGTGTGACAGTTCAGTTTCACATTCACTCATCAAGGCTCCTCTGGAAGAGTGTCAGTGAGGGATTCAGCTTAATGTAGGTTGAGAGCCTGTTCCAAAGCAAGGGAAGTCTGTGAGTTAGTAATGTATCCCTCCAACATGTTCTGTTTATTGTTGTGATGATTATATCCCTAGAGCATGTGGCACAGTGAGCTTGGGTTTGCTTCAGATAGAGCATGTACATCAGTTCTGCATTGGACATGGACCTGTCTGTTGGGCAGAGATCGCCTGAGTAGAGTATGCAACAGAGTACAGATTGAGTTACTTCAGTCTTGTTGCATGGGGCAACTGTTTGAGGCCAGTAATCCTCTTGTTGAGGTACTTCAGTGGTCTTTCCAGCTGCTGAAGGTACCTCGTCAGATTCATCACAGGTGTGTCATGGTACTCTCTGATGGGTCTGATGACTGATGAGTAGAGGGAACCTCCTTTGACCTACATGCAAAGACTTTGGCAATTTGGGGGAACACATAGCATGATTTTCTAACCACTTTGTGAATGTGTTTCTGAAAGTAGAGATGACTATCCACATGTGTCCATAGATCCTTTATTATTACCTCCATATTTAGGGTGTTGGCACCTATGTGGTATTTGTATGACTGTAGCTCAGGCCATAATTTTGACACCAGGTCTGTCTGACTGAAACCCTTTTTAAGGATGTCTCTGTTGTCCCAAACATCGATTATGACAACCTTTTTGCAGTCATCCACAAACTTTGCTAACCATAGCCCTCATGTGTTTGACTGTACTTCTGAACAGTATACACCAGACAGGAGGGGTCCCAGAACTGAGCCATGGGGGACAGCAGTTGTTATCAGCTTACAGTCCAACAGGGAGACCACAATTCTTACCTTGTGGGATCTATCTGTGCCCCAATTGGCAATCCATCAGATGACATACGTGTTTATGCACAGGTTGTTGATTTTGTGGATATGACATGTGTGTGGGATGTTGGAAAAGGGCTTTTCAAAGTCTATGTAGGCCATGTGGAGCTCATTTCATTGATGTATGTCCTGCGTAACTGCCTTGAAAACTGTCTAGCAGGTTTAGGGTCCATGATCTTCCCCTTACCAAATCAAAACGGGTAGAGTTGGGTGTTTGTAGGCTCCCAATAGCTCTGTTTATGAGTTCCATAATGATGGGCTCCATGGCCTTGCAGATCAGGCTTATTAGGCTTATAAGACAATAGCTCCCATGGTCTGTTGTGCACCAACACTTGTGGAGTGTGCCAAACGTTGCTGTAACCCATTCAACATTTTCATATCCTGTACAGAGGGTGAGTCTCAACAGACTGTTCAGATGCAGGGTCTGTTTGTTTTGGAGTTCACATATGACACAGCCAGGGACACCATGTCATCCCATAGACCCCATGTTTTTAGGTTTGGATAGAGCTGTTTAATCATTGTATATGTAATTTCTGGGTTTTCACAATCTCCAGGTATGGTAATGGGCCCTTTTGTCAGTGAGAGCGGGGTAAATATGTATGAACCTGTCTGACAAGATGTTGGCAATGTCAATCATGTACATGTATTCATTTACACTTTGCACTAACTCCGAACATATATGAGTTTACATCGATATTTATGACATAGCTGAGGAAAGCTTCATGGCTCTCTATGGAATCTTTGGAAATATTTTTGTCAGAGCTTGGCTTGGATAATGTTAGGAGTGCTCATTGTTTCTTGATGATACTGATCGGAGATTTATTGATCTTCTTTGTATTTTAACTTTCTTTGAACAACTTAAGTACTTGTATTACATAGTTTGATTATGACAGGGGTCCAACATATTATATGGGTATGTTTTCATATCACTGTGTGCGCAAGGCAGGATTGGTGAATAGTGACATGTGTCTGGAGTAAGAACTGTAACTGCCAGATATGTGTGGCCCACTGCTGTACTCAGACATGGCCAAAGTATGCGAGCATGCCCAGTATGACCTTTCAGTATGTTGCTGACTAAAATTTTCTAAATTTGTTTAAGTGTGTGAGCATGCCCACTATGGGCATATATACTATATGTGTGTGAAAAATCAAGTTGTTTTTTACTTCAGGGCTCACCTTTGTGTTGTACATCGACAGGAAGCACGCTGTGCCTGCAGGGCTTCCATGAGTCAATTTGCATAGACTTAACATTCCTACATACAAGGGGGGCAGCTATTATTTGTACATTTCTACCGGGGGGGGCACACCTGATTGTTATTGCAGGTGTACATAGGATGAGGGGTACACCTGACACTTATACACATTTGCTAGGCCTGCACTGCTATGTCAGGTACTCCATTTCAGTCTGTACTGTTGCCTATCGTACTGGATTGAGGCATACCACTGTACTACAGACCTTAGCTTCCAATTACACGCATATTAGTTTGTGATATCATAGCCTACCCAACCCACATCACACTGCCTGGCCTGCTGTTTTCTGTCTGCATAGGCCTGGGGGGAGGTTACCCATATGCCTCTTCAGAGGGCATGATACAGCATTTGTTTGTGTTTGCGTTTGTCTTCAACTGTCCTGCTGGTTGTGACTGTTAGGTATGTGACCCCCCCAAACTGGAATGTGTGAGTGATTTAAGTTGTGTCTGTGCCAGTAAAATGCTGTCATGGCTTAGTGGTTCAGTACTGTGACAATAGTGCACAGTATTCTGAGGTTGAGCCCTGTCACTGCTTTTTATTTTCCTGCTGGGCAGACCTGACTGGTTAAGGAACAGTAAAGCAGGTGTGAGTGTGTTTACCCGACTTTGCTCGACTTTGCCCAACGTTGCCCAATGTTGCGCTTGTTAGCACAGTGCACAGCTATGCGCAATTGTATTTAAATATGCTCAATACTGGTAAAATGTGCTTAGCAGTGCTTTATATTAAAGAATAAAATAGGGCACTCATGCCTCAGGTGGTGCTACAGGGCTGCCTATGTTGGATGCACATTGTACACTCCCTATACATGTTTGAAAACAGGTAGTGGCATCCCTTTTACTGTATGTGCGAGTCAGAGAGAGGTGTCATTTCCAGGGTTCCTACTGAGTCAGTGTATGTGCTATGCGTTGCCTCTTTGCCAAGGCCAGGGCATACTGGGCACGCCTCCTTCTGCCTACTGGAGCAGGCTCAGGTTGTTCCTCCTCCAAGTCACGCTGTGCCTGTACAGGCCTTGGCAATGGTGCGGGGCTGTTTGGCCCTGCCCCATGCTGTTCCTGTTGCAGCTGTTCCACAGGATCATATTATGTAGCATGGCACATACCATAATAATTTGGGTCCATGTAGTTGGTGAGTACTGCAAGGCTTCATCAGATGTGTACAGGTATTGGAACCATGACTTCAGCATCCCAAACACACGCTCAATTATGTTTCTTGTTTGTGCATGTGCCTCATTATGGAGTTCTTGTTCAGGTGTGTGTGCATTTCTGATGGGTGCCATCAGCCACTGCTCCAGTGCATACCCAGCATCTCCCACTAGGTGACCATCAGGGATGTCCCTATTGGCAAATCTCGGGTACAGCTGTGTCAGATGCCAGATGTGGGAATCGTGATAGCTTCCAGGGCAGCCAGCACACACGTTCATTATTATGCCCTGGGCATCGCACATGACCTGGTAGTCGATGGAGGTGAAGTCCTTGTGGTTGATGTAGACCCTACCCCGCTGTCTGGGTGGTGCTTTGATGTGTATGTGCATGCAGTCTATTGCACCCACTACCTCAGGGTATTCTGCTATTTGGTGGAAAAGACGCATATTGCTGGCCAATGCCTCACGGGAATTGGGGAAATATACGTGGTCACCGACATGTGCTGACATGGCATCCAGGAACTGGTGGAGTATCCTGTATGCTGATGCCTGTTAAATTCCCATCATATCACCAGTTGGTCTTTGGAAAGTGCCTGTAGCTAGTATTCTAGGCCAACACATACCATGGTATCCACTGGGATGGGTTCCCCTCTGTTGGTTCTGTGTGTGAGGCGTGGCCGGCACAACTCAACAATTTGCTGTAGGAGGTCTTTGTCCACCCTATAGTGCTCCACTGTCTCCAGCTCATGTAGCCCCTAGTAGGTTACTTTGGGTCAGTACACTCTTCTCCGTCTCCTCACTTTGGGTTGTTCAGCAGCATTTACATCAACACCCTCAGCACCTTGCACATGTTGGTTTATGATAGCAAGAGCAGCCCGTAACATTTTGTCTGACTTAAGCTTTTTAAGCTTTCCCTCTTTGTGGTGTTGCAGAGTTCTTGAGAAAAAACAGGGGAGAATGGTGTTTGCAGAGTTTAAAGTGCTGGGCTGGGCTAGTCTGCTGCCTGTATAATTGGCTGATTCGGATATATTTCACCAGATAGCTTTGCTAGTTCTCCTTGGTTAACTTCCTATTACTTCTTTTCCTTCCTTTTGCCTTTCTGTTTCTGCCCGGGGGAAGCGCCGTGCAAACAAGCGCAAACATGTGCACATGCTGTGTGCATGTTTGCAAGGAGTTTCCTATCTTTTAACAGTGTGCACCTTGGGTTTCAGGTTTTCAAACAGGACGACTGTAGGCATGCCTCTTGCAATCCTGAGCAACTCAGGGCAAACACAAGCCACTGTGCTCCAATTAGCTTACAGCCTGTCTGACACACCCCCTCATGATGTCACCTATATTCTACTCTTCTACTCACCTACTCCTACTCTTACACTCCTGGGACATGCCTCACATGCTGGTGAAAATTTGGGTTCACTATCCTTATCCACATTTCCATAGGATTGCCTAGTAATGCACGGTTACATCTCTCACACTGAGCTCCCCCCCTCCTTAGCAACCACTAGTCAGAGGCCATATTGTCTTCAGCCTGCCATTCACCTGCATGGCAGAATAAGCTTTTTAGTGAAAATGGCTATTTTTGGCTTTTTTTTTAATTAGCGACACATGTTTACACGGTGCTGGGTTATGCTTAAACATCGGACAACGGGGGAAAAAAAAGTTAATTTTTTAATATTTTTAACATTTTAAAATGCTAATGGCCTTATATTTAGCCATTGGCATTCTTCCTCTACTGTATACATCCTTTATTTGGAGCTGTCATAGTTCCATTTAGCTGTTTGCAGAAATGTACTCCATTACCAACTGAGTACATTTCTGCAGCTAACACTAATCTTCCACGGACAGGTTAGTGTTTCCTGGATCGCAAATTTACCTAATTTGCATGGCTTTCACCAGCAAATGGGGTAATTTGCATACCATGACGCTGTCCATGCAAGAGTAGCTTTAGCAGCTCTCGTGCATGCCCCTGCTGGCTGTTCCTGGATCGCACGACAGACATATTGCCGGCGTGAGCTCCTATACTCTTCTTGCACTCTGTGCAAGCTTTCATAAATCCAGGGGATGATATTTCTAGTCCAACATAAATAATACTGGAGATAAGATTAAGAACTGATTCCAAAACTATTACAATCTTTACTGAGACCAGTAAGTGGATAGTATTTGTTATATTCTTCCTGCAGGTTTTATCACAGTATGACTTTTTATATATAAATGCTTATCAAGTGCAATAATTTCAGGAAATATACAAAAATCTCAGAAGAATGAGAATTTCACAAAATAATGTCAATGTGTAGAATGTTTATATTTTTCTTTTAACTACCACATTTACCACATCATTTCATACTTCTTAAAGTCATTTTTTAGCAGGACAAATAACTTTGAAGGTAAGCAGTTTATACATTTAAGACAATGGGTTCTGAAAGGTAGGCTTTTGGAAGTTTTTGCCTCTTACAAAGACTGCAACCAAACAATGAGCTGAAATCAACTGTCAGCAAAATTCATCCTATAAAGTACTCATTTTCCCATTTCTGTCTTGCCACATGTCTCGAATTTTTGTCATATTTAAAGTACATCTGCAAATAAAAAAATTAATGAAAAGATGGTTTTAAATACAATAGAGTGTTTTCACTTTAACCTTTTACATTTTCAGTTTGCTTGAGATTAACCATCAGGCAATGAAGCCATAGTTTACAGGATCCTCATGATCCAGTTAGAGTATGGTCTCCCAATCACAGCCCCATCTTCAAAAAAGAACATTACCTCCCTTAAAACCAACTCAAACAAGATCGCTTATTCATGTCTTTAGCTTCTAGATTTGAGCACCACTGCCCAGTTCTGAAAGCAAGTAACTTGCTTCCAAGCCTGCAAATTGTAAGTCTATATTTAAGATATCTCTCTTCTTCAAAATTTTTAACCAAACTTAATTTCTTACGTTGCTGGTTATTTCATTATAAGAGAAAGAATGTATAATCTAAGATGTCAGCCTCAAAATGTATCCTCCCTCCATACCTTGCTCTGCAATAAACAATGTCTAAACCACAGTTTCTCAGTCACTGCCTCACTGGGCATAAATATTGAGAACTGTGAGAACCATCCATTATAAGTACATCTACTTATACTGTCTTATTGATACACTAAATTACAAAATACAAAAGCAGGATAATGTGATTGTTTCAGCATCACATGAGTAATGTGAACCCATTGAATACATAGTTCTACCAATCATCTTATTCCTACAACAACAACTAAAATTTTTGTGAGGATCTTTAACTAAAGTACAGTAACACATCACATATCTTTTAACTGTCTTTGTGCAATTAAAATTCATAGATGAGTATTAGACTAATTGCCTTGAACGGCCATTTTAAGCTTAGTCAATAACCTGAGATTAGAATCAAATGATGTACCTTGTATGTGTGAGGTAAAGACTGTAACTATTATGCCAAATCCACACAAGTTCAGGAGGGAATTATTTATAACCTATGGCAAGTTTATAATAGTTTGAGCTCTGTCATAAACTTCTAAGTCATCTTCCAAAATCCATCTTCCAAAATCTAATCTTCATTGCTGAGATGCTTGCTCTCTTAACACCTAATCAGTTCAGTCCAGTACTCCTTTAAACATGCTACATGGTAAGACAATTATAGACATATTCTCTCATACAATGCATTAAAATAGTTACTATTTTAATGTCAAGCTTGGAGGTATGCTTGTCTTATTTTTTTAAATAGTCTGTGGTAGCTTCAATAAGGGGTTATTACCTATTTTCTATATCAATGTTTAGTATTTTTGTATCGCTCTTCTATTTATTCTTACCTGTCTTCTACATTAATGTTATATATTGTGATCACCAACTCATTTTGCAGTATTAAAGCATTGCCAACAGCTACAAACAATTTGTACATTAACAGGAGATTTCACTAGGACATTTGAAACAGTGAATCATTCTCTCTCTTAGTACAAAAGCTTTACAAGTTAAGCTCTGTTGAAAATACAGTTGTGTGTTTCCACAGTTACTTAAAAGATAGATCATCCCAAATATGCACAAAGAGAACTTTCTCCAATAATTGAACACTGGACATTGGAATACCGTAAAACGTTATCCTTAGACCTTTCCTTTTCTCAATATTCATAAATTATATCACTTTAGACTTCCAACATTTCAAGCTAATAATGAATGCTGATGGTTATCTTATGGTAGTGTCTAGCAATTCAGAAACAGTCCTTATAACTCGAGCTATAGTCCAGTTTCCATAAATTAGCCACTCAGTTATTTAACCCTCCATATAACAACTATAATCACTAAATTGTCATTCAACTAAAGCTGTACTACTGTATTTCTTACGTATTATTCCCTTCCCTATAGTGTGAACAGTCAAAGCCAAACATGTTCTACTACCAAAATTTGAGTATGGTTTGCCTCTGCTCTGCTTGAACCCAACCCAAAATAGACAATAATTGCAAATAACTAAAATGTTATAATTTGTACTTCTAGAAGACATAAACGAATATCAGTGATCTATTAATGTTGTTAATTATCTATCCATTATAGTAAAACAATCTACTAGTATAATATTCTTAGGTTCATAGGTTCATAGGTTCATAGGTTCATACTAGGCTATCTGCCCGAGGGCATTTACAAGCCTAGCCCATCGTTTTGTGGCTTACGCCACCCCTTTAGTATGGGGAACTATACCCATTATTTTGCTGTGCCTCTGTCGAGCAGTGACACTGAGGTAATCCCTGGGGTATATCTGCGATCTCTCATCCATTGGTCAAGATTTCTCTTGAACAAGGCCAGCGAGGTGCTCTGCCTCACATGTACCGGGATTTTGTTCCACAGCATAGGGAGTCTTTGGGTGATGAATCTATCCCTCCAGCACGTCCTATTAATAGCCGTGTCAAGGTTTAAGTCTCGCGCCCTTGTGGCTCTGATGGATCTAGATGTTTTGAGGTGAAGCATATTCATCAAATCTGGGTTTGACATGGCCTTGTATGTTAGGCAAAGGTCACCTCTGAGCAAGCGTGCGACTGAATAGTGCTGGAGTTCTTTCAGTCGGGCAGCATAGGACAGATGTTTGAGACCCTTTATCCTTTTGGTGAGGAACTTTTGTGGCCTCTCCAGCTGCTGCAAGTGTCGGGTCAGATACATTCGAATGGGGCATTGTACTCAATCATTGGTCTGATGAGTGATGAGTAAAGGGAGACTATGACCTCCCTTGATCTAGATGAGAATCCCTTCATGATAAGGTGGGCAATGTAGAAGGTCTTCCTAACTACTTTAGCTACATGGGTGTCGAATGACAGACTACTATCAACCTGGGTCCCCAGGTCCCTGATAACTTCTTCTGTGCTCAGTGGATTGCCACCTATTTGGTAGCTAGGGGTAACCTTGTTTTTCCCGAAGGGTATGACTATGCATTTTTGGCATTTAACTTTAGGCCGTGGCTCTGGCACCAGTTATCCGTTTCTGTGAGACCCTTCTGAAGGATATCTGTGTCAGATGTGTTTTCTACTATGGCCAGTTTGCAGTCATTTGCAAACTTTGTCAGCCATAACCCTCCTGTGTTTGCTTGTACTGGAAAAGTAGATGCCAAACAAGAGTGGGCCCAGGACTGAGCCCTGTGGGACACCACTTGTGACAGGCTTTGAGTCTGACATGGCGCCAGCAACTCTGACCCTGTGGGTTCTGTCACTCAGCCAGTTTGCAACCCATCTTGTGATGTATGGGTTGACATTTAAGCTGATGAGTTTTTCAATGATACCCGAGTGGGGTATTGTATCGAAGGCCTTAGCCAGATCGAGGTAGGCTGTATGGACTGCCTTTCCCTCATCAATGGCTTTGGTGACTGTTTCGAAAAAGTCAACCAAGTTTAAAAGGCATGATCTGCCTTTGACAAAGCCAAACTGGGTTGGATCCAAAGTCTGCAAATTCCCTATGTCTTTATTTATGAGGTCCATTATGATCCACAGTTACTTAAAAGATAGATCATCCCAAATATGCACAAAGAGAACTTTCTCCAATAATTGAACACAACAAAACTCTCCCAAATAGTTATTGTCCCCAGTTTAAAAGATTGTTTATGGTCCAGAAAACAAATTAGTCCCTAAGAAGTAGCAAAGATAGCACATACACATTAATTAGGCTCATGTTCAAAAATGCAGTTGGTGAAAGAGCCATTTCCAGATTAGGCCCTGCTATCTAAAGTAACCTTCCAAAAAGTAAGTAAAATATATTCAAAGAGTACAAGCCCTGAGAATCTCATTAAGTGAACATTTACACAAAGAACCAGCATGTAATTGTATTTTGTGATGCAGCCTAACACACTACAATGCCCAACACTAACTGATATGTGTAAATTACAACACTGAATCCAGTCTTCAATATCTTCCACCAACATGTGTTCATGTGCTTTTAATGTTATCTAAGTTGTTATAGCTATACTTAGTTTTCTTTCTTTTGCTCACAATTGAAGTTATCCATACAGTACCTACGTTTATTTGCATTTTTAAAATTTACTTAATATTTAAAACCTAATTTTCAAGTGTACTTAAATCTCTAACCTGTGTTTTGTAATCTAAGTGTTTTATAACTTGTGCTTTTCATCTGATTTATTAATTCATTGACATGGGCAGAAAAAGTGTCAACAGACCAGCTCAATACCCTGGATAATAAATGGTAAGATGAGCCTTAAATTGTACATCAGAGTTTAAGCTGATATTGTTCCTAATGGGTCAGTGCTCCACTCAGGTCAAAACTTTTAAATGAAGTGTATATATATTAATAAATATATAGCTATAAATGTCCACCCTGTTGTCGGTTCTCACTTGAGAATTTAGGTACCCTTAATGCTGTTTTTTTGCTGGTATTGTTAAATCAATAAAATATGCATTCTAACCTCACAAATATACAATAATCCAGAAGCTGCTATGCCTCAGACATTTTCCTACTTCAGTAAAACAATCTCATTTCGAAGCATACCAAATACTATGCTCTAACACCAAGCAAAGCTAAGGCCAGAATATTTTTACATTTAAAACAAAGCTATAACAAATAACAATGTTGTACTTTTCTTTTTTGGCAGACTGCTTAAACCGCAGAGTGTAGCAGCAGAAATGAAAAGATACAACATGTTTTTCTGTTTTTGCAAGGAAGTAGAAGCTATTGTGCTGTTCTACAAAATGGCTTTTTTTGTAAATAGA
The DNA here is from genome assembly GCF_019279795.1 of Protopterus annectens. NCBI lineage: Eukaryota > Metazoa > Chordata > Ceratodontiformes > Protopteridae > Protopterus > Protopterus annectens. The sequence goes on from NC_056733.1 coordinate 1,707,354,971, forward strand.
TGCTGCTCATTTATGCAATAAGACTATCAAAGTAATCATCTCAGAAACACTTCCTTGTGTAATTATGAGAGCTGAGCCTAGCATTAGTTAGTGCAGGAAATACATGAACTTTGACAATGTTCATGACTTTTAGTACTGCAACTTCTGAGCTGCTATCACAGCTACATATATGTGAAAGGAAACAGATTACCATTGTAGAATGACTGGGGGGTTGATGACAAACAACTCTAATTGGCTGCATTTATGCTATTCTGTCAGGCCATATCATAAGTACAGAAAAGTCATTTGTACTGCATTTGTCTGACAAAGATCCAACTCCTTTTGCAGTCCTTCATCCCTTCTCAATGTTCAACCAGGTTAGATTTGTACTGTCCTTTGAACAGATAGACTGAAGTGTTTTGGTGAGGGAGAGCTTACAAAATACATGACAACAAATTTTTGCAGTCTTGTCTTTTAGCTTCCTAAGTACCAGATGTAACTCATCTTATCTGTAACTGATTGAAATGATGAGTTAAATGTAATTAACACAGGACCCATAGAATATAATGGGAGGACCACTCAGAACATAAAACCAATTAAACAACTAGTCAGTAACATCTTTATCTATTAAGTGTGTTACATACAACACTAAGACTCTTATAAGAAAACTATCATAATTCAAAGTAATGCAATTATTCTTTATATTTAATGACAGGCTTAGTGTTTGTAAAATGTTCAGTAAGTGTATTGGACATACTTCTATTCTTAAATTAAAATAAATAGGAATTTCATCTACTAACCCCTAACTGTTCCATCCTTCTAAGCTTCTACTTGTAGCATTGTTCTGATACTCATTCTTTACTTTACTCCTACCTGATGTATAAAAAAACGCAATCTACCACTTCACTTTAATTTAGTACATGTTTTATTATTTTACTTACCACTTTGTACTTATTTTGTATTTATTATTGCATCTACCTCTCTGTACTTATTTAGTATTCAATTATTTTATTTTTATTTATTTATTTATTTTATTTTATTTTATTTTACATTTGTTGACCGGGCTAGTCTAACTGTATATATGTCCATTTTCAGTAGAGGCCCGGGGAGAAAAGCTCCAGGTTATAATACATAGAACATGTATAGTTCATAATAATAGGCTGTAAAAGGTTATGATAAGCAAAGAAACAATAAGCATGAGTAGAAATTATGAAAAAACAAAATAGTCCCAAAATTTTTAATTATTTATTTATTTATTTATTTTGTGTGTAAAGTACAATATTTTGAAGGTGGCAAAATATAAAGGAAAGGATAAAGAGAGATAGCTGTGAAGTGAAGATAGGACAGATATCAAAGATAGAATAGGATGAGTTGAGGAGTACATAATTTTCTAACAGCTTTAAAAGTTGTTTTAAGAAGGAGTGGTGAGAGAAAAATACCTAAGAAGCGAGGAGAGAAATTTAAGATGAATGACTGGATTAAGTTCCATGTCTTAATGTATAGTCGTGGAACTTAGGAAAACAAGCTATTGGGGAGTTGGGTAGAGAAGGGGAGAGGGAAGGTGAGATAGGAGATAGATGAGCAGGCTAGTCTGGGTTTCTACAGGCGTAGAGCTAATTATTATTGAGGTAGTTGGGTAGAGAAGGGGAGAGAAAAAGAGAGATAGGAGACAGATGAGCAGGCTAGTCTGGGTTTATACATAGGCAGAGCCATTTATTATTAAGGCACAGTTTGATATTCTTCTTGAAGAGAGTAGGAGAAGTCAGGGATGTAATATCAGTGGGTAGATTGTTCCAGTGTTTCCCAACTGAGTTGGAGAATAAGCAATCTCCAGCAGAGTTATTGGGTATAGTCCTTTTTATCAGTAGTTTATTAGAGGAGCGTAGATGTTTCAGGTTGTAGTAAGGGGTAATGAGCCTATTGAGTATAGGAGTTTTGGTAGGTTGGTACAGGGTTTTGTGGGTTATAATAAGTTGTAGTTTGATCTGATTAGGAAGTTCAAGTCAGCCAAGTTGTCTTAGGTTAGTGCAGTGATGGGTCCTAAAAGGAGATCCGGTTGCAAATCTAGCTATGTTGTTGTAGGATGTAACTAGTTTATTTAGGTTTTTTTGACAGGTTGGTGTAGATGGGACATGCATAGAGTAGAGTAGAGTAGAGATTAGATGGGTCTTGGCTAGGATGATTCTTGTTGCTGGGGTAAGAAATGGTTTAATTCTATATAGGGTTCCTATTTTTTTTGTTCACAGTTTTTATAGTAGAGTTAATGTGATTTTCAAAATTGAGTTTATTGTCAATTGTAATACCTAGTAGTTTTGTGGAGGTATCTGGAGTGATACTAATATTATTGTTGGAGGTAAGAGAGAACTGTAGGGGTTTTGGTTGCGTGTTGGTGAGAAGAGTAGAAGTTTTGTTTTCTTTGGATTGAGTAGGAGGCAGCGTTGGAAGAACCATTGTTCAACTGTGTTAAAGGCTTTTTGTGTAAGGGACTGAAGTTCAGCCTGAGAGGTAGCTGTGCAGATAATAGTGGAGTCATCTGCATATTGGATGCATATAGAGAAAGGGATAGCAGTTTGGAGGTCATTGATGAAAATGGAAAAAAGAAGGGGACCTAAGATTGAGCCTTGTGGGACACCTAGGGAAATAGGAAGGTGGTCAGATAGTGAGTTTTTCCAGATTACAGCTTGTTGACGGTTTTCGAGGTAAGATTTAAACCAAGTTATACTATTAGGATCAAGTGAGAGAGACTTGAGAATATGTAGAAGCATTTTGTGGTTCACCATGTCAAAGGCTTTGGATAAGTCAATAAATAGAGCAGAAGAAAGTCTGTTTGAATTGTGGTTAGTGTTAATGGTGTTTGTGAAGGAAAGCAGAGCAATGGTGGTACTGTGGGATGGTCTAAAGCCATGTTGACAGTCAGCAAGTAGGTTGTTATGGATAAGATGGTTTAGGAGTTGTTTGTGGATACATTTTTCTAAAATTTTGGCAAGAGGAGATAATAAGGCAATGGGACGATAGTTGGATAGATCAATAGAGTTACCCCCTTTGTGTAGTGGGATGATGTGGGATACTTTCCAGATATCAGGGACTGTTCCTTCATTGATGGATCTATTTATTAGTATAGAGATAGGGTAAGCAATAGCTTTGGCTCCAATTTGTAGAAACTCGGCAGGGAGTTTGTCTTGAGAGGGTGTGTAGGGTTTTAGTTTTTGAAGTAGTGATGAAATATGTGATGTAGGGATGGGAAGGAAGTGAAATGATGGGGGGATATTTTCAGAGAAGGGATTTAGATTTGAGGTGTTGGGAGATAGGTGACTAGCCAGGTTTTGTATAGTATCTGTGAAGTAGGAATTAAAGGCATTATCTATTTGTACAGGGTTATCAGGATTTGAGTCCTGTGGGCTGGGTGTGATTGATTGGCCTGGGGATAGAAGATTATTAATGGTGGACCAAAACTTTTTAGGTTCCTTATTGGATATTTGTTGAAGATGAAGGTAGTAGTTTTGTTTATCAGAAAGTATAGCTTTTTTTGTTTTGTTCCTACATTCACAAAAGGTTTGATGGTCAGCATGTTTTTTGGAAGTACGTCATTTAGCCCAGTATTTGTTTCTGGCTATGATTAGTTGCTTAGTGTTGTTGCTAAGCCAGGGGGCGGGCTTGGTTTTGGTTCTAATCTTGCGAATAGGTGCATGCTGATCTAAGATAGATATGAATAAGGAGTTGAAGTATTGTACAGCATCACTGAGAGGTAGTGACTTTAGTGGAGTCCAGTTACAGTGATATAGCTGTGAGAGAAAGAGCTCTGAGTTAAATTTTTTTTGTGCGAAATGTGCGGAAGGAGGTAGGAAAAATCATGTTGTTTTTTTTTTTTACTAACATAGGTTAACAGGTGATCGCTTAGATAACCTGGAAGGGTGCCTGCAGAGTAGGTTTGTTGGGGAGTATTAACAAGAATCCAGTCCAAGATGGGGTCTTTATTGCTGTTTTTGTTAATTCTGGTTGGGTTTGAAATAAGTTGAGTAAAGCCATGGAGATTTATATGGGAGGTGGGGTTAGACTGGTTACAGTGATTCCAATCAATATTTAGGTCCCCAATTATTATTAATGTGTGCTTTAATACTTGCTTTTTTATCTTGTTCATGTAAATTGTCTTAACTGTCATGTATCATTTGGAACTTTTCTGGTCGGGCCTCCTCTGAAAATGGGTTTCTGACCTAGTCTGACTTTGCCGGTAAACAAATGTTAAATCAATCAATCAATACATTTTCTGCAATGTTCTATGAGATATCTATTTTAGAACTTGTATTAACAGCTATTTAAGGAAAGAAACCTGGAATGGTTTCCTTGTTTTAATAAAGTATTAATGTTTATTTTTTAAGTATTTTGTCATTTTAAAATGTGTGCATTTTAATCAAAAAGGTTATTCAGAGTTTCAAGACCTTTATAAATATAAACATGTGCACTCTCAGATGTAAAGTACAATTAATGTGAAATAAAAAAATAAAGATATTGCATACTTAATAGTCATTCTTCACAGGGGCAGGGCACCCTTGATTAGTGGTCAGTCAACCAGTGGATATGCCAGTGGATGACAGAAAAAAACTACTGATTTCAGCTGGCTTATATCCTTTGGGTTAATGCTATAGGGCCTTCAGTGACCTACCAATGTTCTGGCAAATAATTTGTACAAAAAGAAAAAAATTAGATCTGTTAAAAAATTCTATTTAGGTAGTTTAATTCACAAGAATTATTGTAATACTGACTTTTTCTTCCAGAGTGATAATACAACTTTTAGTGTTAGCCTACAGGGGACAGTTTTTCCTCAGGTTATATACCTTTGTTGAAGGTTGTGCGTCAGGGCTGGCAACTTGGCACATAAAAATATACTGCCAATCATTAGCGGACCAGAGTTCCGCTGTGGCGACCCCTGACTGGGAAAAGCCGAAAGACACAACATTCTAATTTAAATAATGTCTTTTACTATGGCTATTTTAGCTTAATGTTCCAGATAGTTGATTTAGGAATTATTTTATGCTACCCTTTTCAAATGAGACTATAATACTTTTCATGACATGCTGAATTTTAATATTCAAAATCATTACTTCTACAAAACATATTTATTACAAGCAAACTAAAAATTAATTGTGGGCTCTAAGTAGTTTACTGCACAAAAGAAACAAATAAATGTCAAAGTATCATTGTTGTGAAAAAGCTGCAATATAAAGGAATGTGCTAGTGCTATTTAAAAGATGGCAAGACTTAGCATTCTTTTTATATGAGAGAATATTTGACGTAACAGAGAAAAACAGTAGGTTAGTGTTTCTTGTTGCAGTGCTCTGGTTAAGTTACATTAGCCTAATAAAGCTAAAATATCTATATTTTATAGTGTACATAGGCACCATAAATATGCCCATAGGAAACATAAATATGCCCAGACCCCATTCCCCACCCCCTAAAACACACACGCGCACACACACACACACACACACACACACACACACACACACACACGCATGTGCAAAGACCCATAGTGACTATATACCAAAGTTTTACTGAGAAAAATGGTTACTAGCATATTACTAATTGCAGTAAGAGGTTAGCATGATTCATCAAAGATTTTAGTACCCTTGTACTCATGCTAGCATAGAGAATGGTGTCAAAGGTGTTGGCCAGGTCAACATTATTGAACCACAAAAATATTTTGGCGAACTGACAATGTTACTGGTCTCCACTGTACTATATAATGCAGTTTTAACATAGATTTGTTTGCAATATTTTCTTCAGTGCTTCAATAACTTAATCACAAAGTCAGTTGTAACATTGAATTTTTTTATAGATTTTTTCAATGGAATTGTAATGTAGTTGACAAGGAATGTGTAAATTTCATAAGCCCCCCCCCCTTCACCCTTCATTACACAAACATGTTTTTTTTCTAAAAGTAATATATACATATATATGCATATATATATATATATATATATATATATATATATATATATATATATATATATATATATATATATATAGATATAGATATAGATATAGATATACCTAGGCTGTATAGATAATCTTTGTTTTTGTGCAGGGGAGATGCCTTTGACAGTTTGCAATTCAGGTAAGATTTAACTAATAAAGACTTGCATCTTCTTTTTTTTTTCTTACTTATTTGTTAGCCTGAAGTTAATTTTCAGGAACATGTCTTATAGGTTCTCAGAATAATTATGTACTCACTAACATATCTAAAAAGCAGCCAAATAAAGTTTTTCACTTCATACTTCCAACTGCCATTCCATTAAGTAAGGAGATTTCTCCCATATGTTAAACACTTAGGACCAAGTAAGTTTGTCATTCAACAATTGAGTTTTTGGATGATGCTAAATGAAGTCAACATCACTTTCTGAATAGTGACTGGGATGCTGAGCTTATAACTGAGTTTCTACAACAGACTGGAAGGGCTTTTGTTTAAAAAAGTATTCATCTTTCCACGGATTATGATAGAAGAAAGGTGTTTTTTCATATTACTCATCATTCTGACTAATTATGCTTTTGTTTATTTTGTTACAGAGTACTGAGTACAGAACTGCAGGAAGTATGAATGCTGCCCTTTGGACCAGGATGCAAGAATTTTGTTTTATTTTTATTTAATTTTTCACCTGTCATGAGGATAGAGATCACCATAATCATGTCATCCAAGATCATAAAGTAGAAACCTCCTTTTTCTTTTGCTCAGTCTGAAATGACTTGTGAGATTATGGCATAAGGGTAGGGATCTCCAGCCTATGATACTTCACCTTTTCAATTCTACAGTCAGGCTTTTTCAGTGTTTGGTAGGATTAAGTTACTACCGATGAGCAATTTTTAACTCAGCAGAGAAGTATTACATGTTGGTCTCTGTAAAAGAGCTTATATTATACCACAGTCACATTTACAATCCAGGATATCCCAGGATGCTAAGACTGTGGTCTCCATTTGGTTTTAATAGTATACTTTTGTTCTTTGCAGCTATAATCTTACATGCCAAATGTCACAGCTGCAGCTAAGACTCTCCATGACCAGCCAACTCAGAATAAAGATTGGCAAGTGGTGATGGCTTTTCATAAGGGTGGACTTACAAATGAGCCAAAGTAATTACATGCCGACCAGCCTTACAGTCTTCACTTGCAAATCCATGGAATGTATTAGAACTGACCTCGTAAACAGTGATATCAATAATCTTGTTAGACCTATCCTTCAACAGTTTGGCTTTGTGAAGGGTACAGTAGATCCTATCTGTTTAATTTGATAAACTTCCCCGAAAGTGTTACAGAGACTGGAGATGATAGTCATGCAATGCATGAGATATATTCTCAAGTGACCAATGCCTTCGACAACTTTCCCCATGCTGGCATCATCCAAAAGTTAACTACTTTAAAAATCAAACCGTATGTGGTAAGATATGCCAAGATGGCTAAAGCACTGCATAATAGGAAGAAAGTATTTCTGACCATGGAGTGGTAAAGACAGTACTGGGCTGACTGGCTGGGCATGTAAGCTAGTAATTTGGTGCTTAGGTTCTCTGCAACTTAGGAGAATGGAAGAATGAATCGAGAGCTAGAAGTCAGTCTATCAAGTATGCCATCAGAGGAATATTTATCGAAGTTACAAGGCCATATGATGGATAACTCTACTGGTGAAGCACTATTCTCTTGCGCCATAGCCAAATTATGGAACTCACTCCCACACACAATTACCTCCATACCATCATGCACCCACTTCAAAACTTTACTAAAAGTGCAACTAAAAACATGCTGGCTATGCCCTTGCAACTCCCACTCTAATATGATCCACCCCATCCAACCACTACCTTTCTTTCCACTCCACTAACTACTTTGATTATAGCAAGCTCATAAGCCAGTACTTATTATACAGCACGAACTTCTTCTTCTTGTAACATTTGTTAATGTCTGGTATGCACTTCACAGATAAAAATTCTAGTTGTCTACTGATGTACTATGTTCTTCATCTGTAAATATGTTGTAAGTAATTGCTATGTAAATTGTTAATCACTATGTAATCCAATGTAAATACTGTCTGTTTATTTTAACTGTGGAGCTTTTCTCCCCGGGCCTCCACTGAAAATGGACCTACGTCCAGTCGGACACTCCCGGTCAACAAATTTAAATAAAATAAAATAAAATAATATGGTGGTATTTCAAGGGAATAAAGATACTAAGAAAACTGAGGTTTTGGAAAAGGAATTAAATGGTCTACACTACTATGTGGGGAGGGGGTGTCATTGCAGTTATAATTTCAGCAGATCTCGTTCAAATTAGATCCCATCAGGTGAAAATCCATAGTGTACACTTTTTGAATGTTGCACTGACATGGCATAGAAAGACAGTAGTAATGTTGGTTTCAGGGAACAGACTGAGATGCTGCTGGTCTACAAGTCTGGGAAGTTGCTGGTCTACAGGTTAAAGAAGACAAAGACATTAAGAGCTGCACTTGTGGTTCTGGTGGCTGAGGAAGGATACACAAGTGCCTTGGGCAGATCACATGGGACGTTTGGAAATATTTCTCTACTTTAAAAAGCAAAATCCTCCATATGTCCCAGGCAGATTATGACTAGTACTTTTCTTATTAGGATCCCACCCCAGTTTGAGCCATAGAAAACCTGGATGACTCCATTATGCCAGAGGAGATACTGATTGCTATTGATAATATGAATGAGGCAAATCTCCAGCTAGTGATATGAGTTCCACTGACCTGCACAAACTAATTTCTTTAAATACTGATTGCTATTGATAATGTGAATGGGGCAAATCTCCAGCTAGTGATATGAGTTCCACTGACCTGCACAAACTAATTTCTTTAAATACTGATTGCTATTGATAATGTGAACAGGGCAAATCTCCAGCTAGTGATATGAGTTCCACTGACCTGCACAAACTAATTTCTTTAAATACTGATTGCTATTGATAATGTGAATGCGGTAAATCTCCAGTTATTGATATGAGTTCCACTGACCTGCACAAACTAATTTCTTTAAATACTGATTGCTATTCATAATGTAAATTGGGCAAATCTCCAGCTAATGATATGAGTTCCACTGACCTGCACAAACTAATTTCTTTAAATACTGATTGCTATTCATAATGTAAATGGGGCAAATCTCCAGCTACTGATATGAGTTCCACTGAGCTGCACAAACTAATTTCTTTAAATACGGATTGCTATTCATAATGTAAATGGGGCAAATCTCCCGCTACCGATAAGTTCCACTAGCCTCCACAAACCAATTTCTTTAAATACTGATTGCTATTCATAATGTGAATGTGGTAAATCTCCAGCTAGTGATATGAGTTTCACTGACCTCCACAAACCAATTTCTTTAAATAATGATTGCTATTCATAATGTGAATGTGGTAAAGCTACAGCCAGTGATATGAGTTACACTGACCTCCACAAACCAATTTCTTTAAATACTTATTGCTATTCATGATGTGAATAGGGCAAATATCCAGCTAGTAATATGAGTTCCACTGACCTCCATAAACCAATTTCTTTAAATGCTGATTGCTATTCATAATGTGCATGTGATAAATCTCCAGCTAATGATATGAGTTACACTGACTTCCACAAACTAATTTCTTTAAATACTGATTGCTATTCATAATGTGAATGCGGTAAATCTCCAGCTACTGATATGAGTTCCACTTACCTGTGCAAATCGGTTCATTTTATGCCACTGGTCATCCTCTGAAAGGTTTGTTTTTCAAACCCCAGAGCCCAGTTCTTTACCTCATATAGCCAATGAGGTTATTAATGTACTTCTTAAAACAGGACTGGTTAAGAATCAGCTGCAGAATTTCCATCACATTTCACTATTAAACACTGATATGAAGGTTCTAGCCAAAACACAACAAAGAGGTCAGCACCTGCTTGCCTTATGTTATCTTGGTGAAGTAGTTCAGCTTCATGAAGTGGAGACAGCCACAGGCCAGAGGTGATTGTTGTGTTCCCTAATTTACAGCCCCATGATATCTTCCCCCATTACAGTGCATTTACAACATATCGGGAAAACAATCATTGTTGTTCCACATAAGGTTTTGTTCGTTGTTCAACTAGTGCATTAATCACTTATGTCAAAGCCCAGTATATAGACTTATCATTAATCCCTCTGTGCGTCACTCCTTCCAGTCTCTATTCTCATTTGTCACCTTTCAATCTGTGCTGTTAATAAGCACCTTTTTCCTAGTCACCAGACTTACCTTGTCACCCCTTCTGTTTGGTAAGCAAACCCTTGTCCCACTCTCTGTAATGGCCAGTGAATGATCAGATGGTAGTCCTGAGCCCATCCTTTTCCTCACTACAGTAAACTCTCAGATAACCGGCATCCATGGGGATTTGTAGATGTTGGATAACTGTAGTTTCTGGTTTCTTGAGAGTTACTATTAAAAATGGGCCTGACTAATACTATACCCTATACTATTTGTTTGGTTTGACTTGTTCATTCTCAGGTTAGGGAGAGAGGGAATATATTCCCATCTTCCTTTTTAAAACTCTAAAACTTTAAGAAACATAAGGTATGTTTCTGCAGGGGGAAAACAGAAAGTGCAACAGATGAAAATTGTACTGTATTTCTTCGATTTTTTCTTTTTGCCGGATGCTTAAGAGTGCTTGTTGCTTGAGTTCAGCTTAACTGAGAGTTTACTGTACTTTTTTACAGAAATTATTACTCAACTCTGATCAGGGAGGGAGACAGAGCACTATTTCATAAAACTAAAGAACAAAAAGAGACCCATAAACAGGTAAGGTCTTTTTCAACCACTTGGCACAAGAATTTTGGCCAAAGCCAGAAATAATTGGGGAGGGAGTCAAAGGTCAAAAATGATGTACAGATTTTAAATACTGTTCATATAAACTTAGAAAGTTGTTAGAATTACAAGTTTTGCATTAGCATACATTTTATGGTGGATATGAAGTCTGAAATTCAAACATCTGTCACTATTTAGTCCCAATGATTTGCCAAAAAACTAGAAATTTACTAGGAACTTACCAAAACTATGAGGCAAAAATCTGGACATTCTGTGAAATTCTGGGTAGTTGAGAGGAATGAGTTCTGTGGCTGAGAATAATTTTTTTATGTTAGACTTAACTTTGTCTCTCTAGGCAGCACTCTTAGTTTTAAGAATGAGGACCATGCTTGGAAATGTATGGGATTTGTCATCAGGCAGAGTTTTAAGAACCTGAATTAGATAGCTATGCATCTTTGAAATCACCATAAATACTCTGCATAGTGTGTAAAGGAAGAGCCACCTGTCCTTTAAGTCTAGAAGTTTGACAATATAAACTATATTTCTGTAAGGCTCATGCCCCATTTTATTTAGACAATAGTATACATTCTGTGTAACAAGCTTTGATCTTTGGCTTTCTATGTGAGAACAAGCCTCCAAGGTTTAGTAGGGTCAGTCTGTACATGAGTTATGAACAAGGTGTATTGAAAAATTCATGATCAACACATACAAACAACAGTTTTATACTTTATCATGTTGCTTAAAGGGATTGCATATACTATGTCATCATGCGTACTTAGAATTGAGGTATGGGGTTAGTAACATTCAGGAACTTAGATCATGCTTGAACCCTCTAATTAGCTAAGATGACCTCATTTTCTTGATAAGAGGTTGTTCCTGGTAAAGAGGTTCTGGATGATATTTGGAAGGGTTTGCTTGTCTCCCTTGACATAAACACAGTATATCTAATGGGTTAGGCAGGATCTTTCTAAAGTAAATCCCTCAACTATATATGATGTTCTAGATGATGAAATAAGAGAATTGTTATTATAGCCACTATTATGAGATTTTATAGTTACTGTTAAAATGGCTAGAGTATGCAGGCTTGAAGATTGGTTTGAAGAATCTTTTTCCTGGTTGAATGCTTACGAGGAATATTAACAATAAATACATGGTAAATCACCGAAGGTAGAAATGGTGAGGTATGCAGGAAGCTTATATACAATTTAATCAGATCAACAATAATGTAAGTGTTGTCATCAGATGCAATGAAGAGATACCCTGAGGTACCCCACAGGCTACATGGTGAGGGAGGCTGGGCTGCCACTGCTAGTTAAAGGGAGTGATGCAGTGAGGCCAATTTTACAGGGTATCTTCAACAAGAAAGATCGTCATCTATCCTTCTTTTTATAAAAGAATTCTTTAAAAATTATAAAAAAATGGTAAATGCCCTGATATATTTGTTTAAAAATATTCTCTTAATTTCTTCTAATACTGCAGAATACTGCAAAACTACATCTATGTATGAAAAAATATAAATAAATATATAAAATATAAAGACTAGGTATTTTGGAGGCTGGGGTAAATAGGTTCTTTTTTAAGAAAGATAAAGAAAAACCTGGGTCTTTACATTACAAATCAAGCCCATGACTGTGAAGTATGGTTACACTGGTGTGACATGTCTCTGAAGGATGTGAGTAGTGGAGCAGGGTTTATATATAAGGTTACAAAATTTCTCTTCTACATCCCTGTAAGCTGTGAAGATAATACCATGGACTGAATAGACAGCAGAAGGCCCTTGTTAGATGAATCTCCATATAAGCACCTCATGCTGGAGTAAGTAGGAATACATCATTCAAAGATGGACTTACAAAAACTGTTAAAACAGTCTTAAGTTTTCTGATAATGTTTGGATTAGAGCATAGTTCATGTATATTTTTCTGAATCTAGCCATTTTATTACAAAATGCAGCAAGAAATTTAGTTAGATACAGGTATCATACATATCTAACTCCATTTGTCTGTATTTACAATAATTTCTGCATTACATTTTTTGGAGAATATCCTTCTAATAAAGTCTTGCTTTTGCATCATTGACTGAAATGTAATAGTTTGTTGCTGAAATACACACACACACACACACACACACACACACACACACACACACACACACACACACACACACACACACACACACACAGACATACTTAAGCATATGGGATATGAGAGAAAACTGATACACCTGGCCAAAACCAGTAGAGACACAGGGAGATATGGAGACTCCACTGAGAAGCCACTGTGAGTCAAACCACAGAGGCTATACAAGTGCACTATCTTAGCAAAATGAAACAATAAATAAGACATTATTTTAAAATATTTTAATTGCAACAAAGCAATACTAGAACAACAACAAATTCACTACAGAGCAATCACCTTGCCTTCAGTTTCAGTACAAACAAAGAGGCAGTGACCACTGTGATATCTTGGTATCATCCTTCTGACAACAAACTATATCCTCCAAATGTAATGTTTTAGGAGGCGTTTGCTAAAGCATTGCACTTATCAAGGAGGTGTCTGCAAAAAGTGACAATTCGTCCTAGCCAAGTTTATCCTTTTATTCTCTGGTCATCTTGATATTTCCTTACAATTTGTTATTATTTGTGTCCTTATCAAAATGCGATGACACACACATACACACAAATATATATGCAGGTGCACACACACACACACACACACACACACACACACACACACACACACACACACACACACACACACACACACACACACACACACACACACACACACACACACACACACACACCACACACGCATTCAGGGTTACACAGATTATGAGCCACTGGGCCTGTGAATCACAGTCAGGAAAGCAGTGATAAAAATAAAGAGCTAAACATCTATTATAGTTTTCCTTTGCAATCTAATGGCAGCCGCAGTTATATTTTTGCAACTGTTGGTGCAAGTAGGAAGTAGGATACTGGCTACATAAAAACTGTAACACATTCATTTGGCAGAGAAACACGCAGACTGTATGACTCGTATGTGTGGTTTCCTTCTTTGTAACTACATTTCACATTGAGATCATCCTTAGCTCTGCCAAAAGGTTTCATAGCATGACTGAAATTGCCTCATTATGTTAACTGACTGTATCTTTCTCTCGCTCTCTCTCTCTTCCTCCCACGTTGCTTCACTACCCCTCGTTCTATTCATTCAGTCCTTCCTTTATACAGTCAGATCTGTCAGCTAATGCTTTTTCTCTGTACATATAATGCAATGTATAATGAAAACTTTGCAATAAAATTATTTCAGATTTCTGTTATGATGTATTCTGAAGCTTTTCCTGCTGCATTTCGCTACAGTGATGATTTGCAGTTCAGAAGTAGCCCAAATAATGCTGGATAATGTTACCATTTCCACAGTTATGTTTCCAAAACCTTTTCCAGACCAACAATATTCTTTCAGATAGAGTAAACTGCCCATCCAGTAGCTGGGAGCCAAAGTCAGTATTCAACATGTAAAGTCTTGTCTTTTTCATTGTGTTCTCTTACTTTATGTTTCATGCATTCCTGTCTTGTCTGATTATGGCAACATTTGTCAGATTGCAGACAGTCCAGAAGTTTGCTTTAAGAATCTATGGCTTGACTGCACTACTACTTAGTTTGGTTTTGAATAAAGTTAATAATCATACTTCTCAACTTATTTGCTCAAGAATTCTGGACAAAGCCAAAAACACTGGGAGGAGCAAAGGCCCAACATCAGGGACAATTTTTATATACTACCTTAATTCACCTATGAGGTTTTGCATCAACATATATTTTCTGAACAATAAGAATGACACTCTAAAGTCATTATTGTCATTACTGACTGACTGTAATCCTCAGTGATCTAACCAAAAGGTCAAATATTGCGAGAAGGACAGGCAAATATATGAGGCAAAACCAGTGACATTCTACAAACTAAGGGACAACTGAACAATGTATAAAGTCCAGTCTTTTCTGCCTCTGGCAGAAATTTAGGCTATTTTTCAGTAGCTAAAGTGAAACATGCTTTTATTTAATTAGAATACAATCTGTGTATTACATATGGATCTGTAGGCATTGTTAATTCAAGATTTTGGAGACAACACACTGAGCAGAGTGGATGAGAGGTGTTGACTCCAACTCTTAGCTGAGATATATAAGTATCCTGTTTTTTTTTTTTTTTTTTTCGATTATTTATAGTTTATTGTTTCTAGCAATTTATATACAGCACTTTTATAGTAATCTGCACTGGTAACTGATTTGTTTGCAGTTAAAGCATTTTGTATCTTTACAAATCTTTATCTGTTTAGAAACTTTCATTTTGTGGCTTTCTCTAGTGCTTTGTAGGCTAATAGCTTTAGTGTCCCCACCCACCCTCTCTGTTGGTGTCTTGTGTTATACTTGGTGACTTTGCAGTTGTCTGCCCAAACTGTAAATCTGATCTGGGACACTCCTCTCAGTCTAGTGTCATTAGCTCATTCTACCTAATACAGAGAGAACATTTGATAAGGCCTTCTGTTTTTCCTTTTTCCCTTAATAAAAAAAAAAAAAAAAAAAAAAAAAAAAATTTTTGCCTGAATTTCCTTATCTTCTGACTGTGCTTCTCAAACATTTTGGAAATCTAGAGTATATTTTAGATCATTTATTATAACTGTAATTGCCTTAATATTGCTACAACTCAAGTGCTCTAGGTTGCACTGCATCTGAATTGTTTGTGTGTTTTAGCTGCTTTTCTGTATATATAGACTTCTCTGTATATGTAGACTAGCTACTTATTCTGCTGTATTACTGCCACTTAAATCGTTTGTGCACTTGCCTTGCTTCATTTAAAAAGTTTTAAATTGCTAATTTTGTAGAGTTTTAATTGCATTTACTGTTTAGGACTACACACTCAAGTGTGTTAGACTTTTCTGTGTTTATTTACTGTATTATTGCATTATTTAGCCTGTTTCAACAAAAAAATATATATACTATCTTGTTTGCTCATTTCCTACCTTTTCTAGCCAGTCCTTATCCGAGGCCTTGCTTGTCTCAGGACTTTATTTTCTGTGCTCAGAGCTATCCAGACCTTGCTGTGGCAGAGGGAAGTCCTACTGCCTACCAATGGGACTGGTGAGTATTGACTGCCTATCTAACGCTAGAGGAGTGGTTTCCAGCTATGAAATTGTAATTCTATTAGCCTTTTTGGGCCGATTTCTATCCCTTTCAACTTTCTGGCTTAAAAATGTGTGTGTTTGCACATTTTTCACATTGTGCAGCACTACGAGGCTACAGTTAAACTATTCCAGGTGCCAGAAAGTCTGCTCTTCAAATTTTCCCTTAAAACTAGCTGTTTTCTCAGTAGTAGCACTAAAATCTGAACCCCTGTGACTAGCACTTGCTCTAGAGCCTGCTGTAAAGCACTAGGAAGCCTGAAACTGATACAAGCACTCAGCTCTCCTTGTAAATAAGGAGAAATTAATCATATGCACTAAACAGCCTACAATTACAAAGTACCTTGCAAAGGTAAGGGAAAACAGCTCTTAAACCTAACAAAAAAGCACCTAAACAGGCATGTCCAAGGGTCAGCTTCCGGTGGTTTCTCCTGTCCACCTGGTGAATCTGGGCATACTGGGGCAATGCGGCAACTGCCTCATGTACACAGACAATCCTCTCCTCCTACCACCCATCACTACAACCTGCGAGAGATGCACTTACATAGCCAAACTGGAAGCAAAGCTCTCTCCGGTCATGACTGTGCTAGACAGTCAAGAGGAGAAGGCTAACACCTGCATTACACCTCTAGCAACTCATAGCCCTTCAAAACCCACACCATCAACTCCCCACATAGCAACACTAAACCCACATATGCGGTGGCCCTTAACATTAACCTGCCCAAGCAACAAGGACCTTCGAAGCCAAAACGCAAACAAACACCAGTCACAACCAAATTGACACAGAGCTCACAACACCAGTGCACCACCCAACAACAGCCCCTAAGGCAAGACAATGTACCCAACAATTTAGTCATAGGTGACTCTATAGTCAGGCACACTGATGTCCCACTCACCAGGCTGAACAAGGAGAAAATTACAGTCAGCTGCCTGTCGGGTGCCAGGATTCGCCACATAACGCATGCACTCAAGTCACTCCACAACAAGTACAAGTACGACTCTGTCATTGTCCATGCTGGAGTGAATGACTTGAAAGGTACCTCCATCGACTACATGAAAAGAGACATGGAAGAGCTCTTGGATCATGTGACCCAGGCAGGTATGACCCTAGCCCTGAGTAGCATCCTGCCTTTGCCCAGAATGATACCACAGTATAAGGACAAAATGATTGACTTCAACAATTGGCTAAGCTTCTGGTGTCATTCAAAGGGGATCCAGTATTTGTCTGCCTGGGAAGACATGATCGACAAACCACGACGCTTTGCCAGAGATGGTCTGCACCTGTCACTCCTGGGATTCAGGTTACTGGCTAAAGATCTTGCCACCCCTATAGTGCCTTTTTTAGGCAAGGTTCAAAGGATAAAACCACCACCATAACAGATACAAGCATGCAAAATCTGAATGTAATACTACTCAATGCTAGAAGTCTAAACCTCAAAATGCACTCTCTCGAGGCACTCCTAAAAATGGAGAACGTCGATATCTGTGCAGTGACTGAGACCTGGTTCAAGGCTCCAGAGAGCACCCCTGCAATACCAGGCTACAATTCTTACCACACTTTTCGGCCACAAAACTAAGACCGAAACACTAAAGGTGGAGGAGTGTCCATATTCACCAAAGATATTCACACCTCCAGGCTAGTTGCCCAACACAATGCATCTGAAATTCTCCAGGTGCAACTAACACCAGGTAAGACTCCAATCCAAATTGTAGCTTGCTACAGATCCCCCACCATACCCCAAGATTCTCACTACACCTTCCTAAACATACTGGAAAATATTAAGATACAACCAAACAGCCTAATACTAGGTGATTTCAACTACCCTGCCATTAATTGGGAAAACTACTCAGGTACCAATTCCTTTTCCCAACAGTTCTTGGAATTCATAAATTCCAATGCCCTGGATCACCTAATCCATTGTCCCACCAGGGGCTCCAATATCCTAGACCTGATCATTACCAACATTGGAGATAGATGCCCCCACCAGTGGTCACCCCCTCATTGGTCAGGTCTGACCATAAGCAAATCACCCTTGACATCCACATCCCACCCCCACCCCCCCCAGTAAGGAAACCTCCTTAAAAAACTTCTCCAAAGCCGACTTCATGCTACTGAAGTCAGAAGTGACAAACTTCACAACACCCACGCAGACGGGATCTGGAAGGTTGACTGCAGAATCCTACACTAAGGCACTCTACGAGCACATCCACTTGTGCATGAATCGTGCCATCCCAAATAGAACCAAGATGCTCTTCTCCAAAAAAAGGAAGCCAATATGGTGGTCCACTGCTATAAACAAACTATACAACAGAAGGAAGAAACTGTTGCATAAAAGAGGAAAATCCCAGGATGCAAAAAACTCCCACACCAGCCTCAGTAAGAAGCTGAGATCCCTCATAAAATCCTCAAAAGCTAGTTACAAAAATAAAATTGCCAAAGATTCCAAAGACAACCACAAGGCATTCTATAGTTATGTCAAAAATCTAAATGGCAATGCTCAGATCTGCTCTGAGCTACAACAGAATGGCATTAAACATATTGATCCCAAGGATATTGCCAATATCCTGGCAGATCAATTTAGTGCCAACTTCACTCCCCTCTCACCCCCTAAAGGGCCCATCTCAATACCAAAAGATTGCCAAATTCCAATAATCACAGCCACACAGGTAGAAACACCACTCTCCAAAGCTAAGAATACAGCATCCATGGGACCAGATGACATCTCAGGTTGTATACTACATGAACTACAAAATGAACTGGCACCCCACTTAAGTGTCATGTTTAATCATAGCCTCACCTCAGGCTTCGTGTCCACTGAGTGGCGCACAGCTACAGTTATCCCTCTCCACAAGGGAGGATCCACCTTGGATCCCGGGAACTACCATCCCATCAGTCTGACAAGCCTGATCTGCAAGGGCATGGAACGCATTATCATGGAACTTATAAACAAAGACATTGGCAATCTCCAGACACTGGACCCCACCCAGTTTGGGTTTGTGAAGGGCCGATCTTGTCTCCTGAATTTGATTTACTTCTTCAAATCAGTCTCCAGAGCAGTGGACAAGGGTAAGGAGGTCCACACAGCCTATCTGGACCTCGCCAAGGCCTTCGACACCATTCGCCACTGTGGAATCATAGATAAACTTGCTAAGCTGGGCATAAATCCCTACGTCACTCGATGGGTTGCCAACTGGCTTACTGACAGAACCCAAACTGTAAAAGTAGCCGACTCCAAATCCGGCTCCAGACAAGTGACAAGTGGCGTACCTCAGGGTTCAGTCCTGGGACCACTCTTGTTTGACATCTGCTTCTCTGAAGTACAGGCCAACACTAAGGGACTCTGGCTAACAAAGTTTGCAGATGACTGCAAACTGGGAGCCATTATTGAATCCCCAAATTATGTGGATATTCTACAAAAGGGCCTTACAGAAACAGATGCATGGTGCCAGAGCCGTGGGCTCAAGCTTAATGCCAAGAAATGTATAGTCATCGCCTTTGGAAAAAAACATGTACCAATGAACTACCTCATAGGTGGCTGGACACTAAACATCGAAAGTGTGATGAGAGACTTAGGGACACAAGTGGACAGTGGTCTCACTTTCGATAACCACATCACCACAACAGTCAGGAAATCCTTCTAGATGGCACACCTCATCACTAAGGGCTTTTCATCCAGAAAAAAGGAGGTCATTGTCCCACTGTACTCATCCCTCATTAGACCCATTATAGAGTATAATGCCCCATTTGGTATGTACCTCACAAGACATCTGCAACAGCTGGAAAGGCCATAGAAACACCTCACTAAAAGAATCACAGGACTAAAGCAGATGCCATATGCTGACCGTCTAAAAAAACTCCAGCTATACTCTGTGGCATATCGTCTACTCAGAGGCGATCTCTGCTTAACATACAAGGCCATGTCAAATCCTGAGCTGTTGGACATGCTCCACTTAAAGAAATCCCAATCCCTCAGAGCCACATGCTCCAGGGATCTAAACCTTATCATCACAATGAACAAAACTGGAGGGATAGGTTCCTGACTGAGAGACTCCCCATACTCTGGAATAGACTGCCCATACATGTCAAGCAGAGCACCTCATTGGCCCTCTTCAAAAGGAACCTTGATGATTGGATGGGAGATAGGAAATTCACCCCGGGGATCATGTCAGTCACCCTGCTAGACAAGGACCCAGAGAAGTAAATATTGTGGGAAAAAAATTCCAGGGAATTGTTATGGCTAGGCTTGCATAGGCCTTAGGGCCGATAGCCTAGTACCAACCTATGAACCTATGAAACTATGAACAGGGCATATCCTGTCTCTTGACCCTGGTTTTTAGCATTTTACTGTGGTGAATAGAGCAGATTCCCTGTACAGACTTATCAGCAACAACAGAACTGCTGAGGTACTAAGGAGGCCTCTACTTTACATGATCATGGCCCTGATTTCTTTTTAGCAACAAACCACAATTGTGGGGGAGAAGATTGGAATCATTCCAAACTTAATGCGTTTGTGTGTGGTTCTGTGGTCCAATGATGACACTTGAAAAATACCAAGATACAATAAAGAAATGTCCCTTAAAGCACAGCAAGCATTCTGTCAAACTGCCCATCCATCCATCCATCCATCCATCCATCCATCCATCCATCATTGCATTCAACCATTCACAAACTGCTTGTCCTGGTGATAGTCACTGTTGTAACAAGCTGTACAGGATAGACTGTAAAACTCTATATTCAGTAACAGTTTCCTTCTCATTGAATGAGTGTCCCTAGCTATTCACAATGAAGGTATATTGACTCCAAAATGATGTGGGTAAGTGTGGGTCTACACTTAAGCCTCTTTCCATTGACAAGACTAGTACACTTACCATGTAAGGTGCTAAGGAAGTATCCCTACAAGAAACCCAGACCATGCCAACTGATTCCTTTCAACATGAGGTGCATGTCATGGAGGGTTAGCCCAGCAACTCCATGAAAAAACTCTACTTTAACCACTTGTGTCCATGACTTCAGCCTTTCAGTAACTACCCAATACTCATAACAAAAGGTTAGGATTGTGCCAAAGACTGACCGGGAAAATGAGAGCTTCTCCTCATGACTCAGTCCTTGCTGTGCCACCACAGTTTAGAACAATGGCTACAGTACTCATTCTGACTGCTCTGATGACAGACTGTAGCAGTATAATACACTGGATGGAGAAATAGAGAAACAATAATGCAACATGTGCCACAAAGGCATGGTATAAAAATGAATCTACTACACATATTAAAGGAGTCAGGAGTTTTAGTCAGGTTTCTTGTTTTCCACTTGTGTCTTACCATTTCAGATAATGTATTAAAGTTAGCTACACTACTGTTCTCATTATTTTATTAGTCTACTTAATCATACAAATGCTAGAAAGGGAGATTTGGAAGAGTTAGCTAGCAATTCCTAAAATTCATGAGAATTCATGACAACAGAAGTCAATAAAAATGTCATAAGTGAACAAACTTTTGAAATACTTATTTTGTAAAGCTTTGTAGTAAAGAAAAAATGGTCTGTTTGAGTGCTGTCTGTCAGTCTATATCTACCCCCCTCTGTCTAGTGATCCAAAAAGCCAAAATCCTTGGACTTGGAAAGAAATATAAGATGGAGACAAATTTAACCACAAAATACTATGAAAGCAGGTTTGCAGGACAGCAATGCTCCACCATGACAGAAAAGCCAGTCCCTTGGTGGATGTTTTATAACACAAAAATTCACCATATAAATCAAAGAGAAAAAATCTAGTACTTTTCATCACTTCCTAAGAACGTCAAATCACCCATTTGAGAAATAATGACTTTTATCTACAGAGGGTAATGAAGCAATTTAGTCAACTGAAAATATGATAGTAAATTGCACAATTTCTAAAATGGGGGTCTTCCTCAGCTAACCTGCCATGCAGAATTGCAACACACATAAAGTCGAATGCTCTATAAAGCAAAAGAGCAGCTTGTTATTTAGATGCAGTTTGCAGACTAAAGCACTAGTAACATAACTTGTCCAAATGAATTGCTTATGGAAATCTATTTATCCTCTCCCTTTAAATAATAAAACATTATCACTTCTGCACAAAACACAAAATGGGAATTCTCATTGTCTCATTGTCTTGCTCCCCAATTTCAACATTAATTTACATTATTTTATTTGTTGGTAGAGAAAAGGAATACTAAACATTTTTTTGCTGCAGTTGATAAAATCAGTTCCATTTTGTGAAAAACATCATGGCAACAGTTTATTTCCTGATTAATAAGTATAGTATATACTAGGTTTACTGTACAGGAGACTGCTTTTGGCATTAAAAGAGGAATAATTTAGACTGCCAGGTTAAAGAGTTTGAAACTACGATTCTCATGGGTGTTTTTTTTATTATCCAGCTAATCATTAGGATTAATTTTAAAGAGACTCTGAGTGTTGTTTTTCCTTGACATTTAGGTGACAAATAGTGTTACAAATCAGTTGTGCTGTATTTATGTGTTGATGAAGGTTAAGTTCATTTGCATACATGTTTGTGTTGTTACTAGTCTTAATGTAGGAGCAGAAGATCAAACAGGGTAAGGTCTTTTATGGTACTGCAGTCAAAGTACAGATCAACACAAAGGAGTTTATATAATGCAGAATATTTAAGAGAGTTTTAAGCCATTAGTGTAGTTTAGGGAGTTTAGTGCTCTAATTTTCTTGGTTAGGAATCTTTATGGCCATTCTAGTTGGGCAAGGTGCTTAAAGAAGTGCATGCCAAAGGGTGCACTTTATTCCATTATGCTACTGATGAGAAAAACATAGAAAGAATTATGACTACTTTATTTCCATCCTTGGAAACTACCTGTGCCAGGTAGAAGGATTTCTTGGCTGCAAGTGACACAAGATGCTCAAAGGCAGTCAGTTGTCAATCAAGATCTTTGATAACTGAGCCATTGTTTGGGGGGAGGGTCATCTCTGAAATGTTATGATTTAAGGAAAGCTTGCTGTATATATATATATATATATATATATATATATATATATATATATATATATATATATATATATATATATATATATATCAGTCATTAATCTGATCAAGTACAAGAATCTGAAGAAGAAAACGAGGAAAAAAAATGCACATAGTGCAAGACAAGAGCTCTCTGATCACTTAATGCAGTAAAATACATGTTAGACAGGCTGGTTTTAATGCTGCTATGCCCATATAAACAATGTTAAATACCATTTAATTTGTTTTGAGATAATAAATGTGACTTCCAAGCATAATGTTAGGGTAAGCACTTTTAAAAGGTACACAAACGCAACATATATAAAACTGTACAAAGGAGAAATATACTTTTGAAAGTGAAACCTGAGGTAATAGCACCAAGGGGTAATATCAGTAAATAACTTTAGGAAATATAGCATTTTGTTTTGTGAAAGGGAATGTGGTAAGCTGTCTGTAAAAGGAGAATAGCAAAATATTCTGCTCTTTATAAAATTGCTAAATACAGTGCAAGTAGGTCATATAACATATATATATATATCTACATATATATATATATATATATACACATATATCTAAAAGATATACTTATACATATACACACACACACACACACACACACACACATATATATATATATATATATATATATATATATACATACATATATAGATATATATATATATATATATATATATATATATATATATATAGTTGCACCAAAGACAGACATCCTGAGACTCTTTAGCCCCAAATAAACTCAGAATGCTTTAGGATGAAACTAAAATGTATACAGACTCTTAGGATCTAGACAAACAGATCTGAACCAAAGAAGATACGGTTATTTTATCTACTAGGAAAAAATGTGTTGCACTGCAAGTCATTATAGGGCAAAATACATACCCTGGGATTCATGAAGCTTGCGCCAGGTGCAGGCGTAGCGTAGGCGGTATAATGCCAAATATGGCCGCTGAGCGATTCAGGTACGATCCAATTCCATGTGCACTACCAGCGTATGCCAGATCTGCGCAGCCCTCGGCTCAGATATGCTAATCACCCCATGCGCAGTAATGCACCATGCAAATGAAGGTACATAGTGATTCATTAAGTGGTGCAGGCATAGCGTAAGCCCACAGGAATGTAAACCAAAAAAAATGGTTTACATTTTGCCAAACAGAACATCGGAGCTTTGAAAGCAGACCAGACTCATGTATTACAAAGTTAACATATGCCAATGGCTAAATATACAGCCAATGGCATAATAAAAGATGCACAACACCTAAAAACAACATTTAATGTCATGTCCACAGTAATGCAAAGTACAACCGCAGGGCATGTGTGCGCAAATGGGAACACAAGGAAAATATATACAAATGTCATAAAATCGCAATGTAATACAAATCATGATTACACCATAATACTCAATGGTATGCATGGTACACCACAACCAAGCTGCAAGGGTTGCTAAGGGTCTGTGACAGTGTTCGGCGCAGTAACTATGAATTAGTAGTCAATGCTATGCAAATGAGGCAAGTAATAGTGAATTGCAAACATCCCGCTGGACTAACGATGTACCATACAGCGCAGCACTACAACACCAAGGAGTGGTTTGGAGGTATACACAACATCAGCAGTGGGGTGCGCCACCGTAGCTGCAAGCACATTGGAGCAGTGCAAATCCAGGCTGCCCACTGCTAAGCAAAGACACAGGATAGGGGTGGGGATGTAGGTATAGCATAGTTTAGCTGAGAGCACATATGGTGCCTGAAAGCGCATGTGTAAGTGGATGAAAACATGCCCGAAACCAGGTAAGCGGACGCACGCGCCACTCACCATAGCTCAAACAGGAAGGTTAGGGGAATAAAATAAGGAAATGCCACAGTAGGGTAATTGGAGTACAACTGAGCAATTAACACCTATTAACTCACAGTGGGCAATCGACGGCAGCTAACAAGTCTGCTCGCAGCAACCTGCAGAACAGGATAGGGGAGGTGTCGGATTGCAAAGAAAAGAGAACTGTCATAGCAGAGCAAAGCAAAGCAAACCTGTAGTAGATCGGCCATGGAACACATTTTGCAAGATAAGCCAGGTGTTGGAAAGTACAAAAGATAGCAGGCTGCTGGATGCAAGCCAGAAAATGGGAGGGGAAACGTTAAGAAATGTTAAGGGAAGGGCAAGAGGTAATCCACGGCAGCTAAATGTAATTCAACACCAAAGTCACCACAATAACAGTACCTGTGGTAAAACACATAAGATACCCTGTAGCTCCGATTGTACATACTCACCCTATGACATCAACAGTGTTCAAAGCACAATAGTATAAAATGTGAAGGTACCTCATACACACCTGTGTATTCCCAAACACTGTACCACTGGTGTAAACAGATGGGGAACTTTTACAATGTACATGTTGGGAGCTACCATAGCTGTGATTCATCACCATGTGTTAGAGACTGAAGGTGTTGTGGAGGATGATGCTGACAACCACCGCAGGCCCCGGAGGAGGAGAAGAGTGTTCAGACCAAGGGTAACCTACCAGGGACTACATGATCTGGAGACAGTAGAGCGTTACAGGGTGGACAGGGACATCTTACAATAAATAGTTGAGTTGTGCTGGCCATGCCTGAGATCCAGAAACAACAGAGGGGAACCCATCCCAGTGGACAAGAAGGTATTTGTAAGCTTGAGAATACTAGCCACAGGTACCTTTCAAAGGCCAGCTGGAGATATAATGGGGATCTCACAGACATCAGCATCCAGGGTACTACACCAGTTCCTGGATGCCATGTTACCACATGCCAATGAGCATATATACTTCCCCTGAATTCAGGAGGAGTTGGCCAGCAATATGCATCTCTTCCACCAAGTGGCACACTACCCAGAGGTACTGGGTGTGATAGACGTGCATGATCAAGTTTGCAGCACATACATATCAAGTCACCACCCGGTGAGCATGGTAGGCGCTACATAATCCGCAAGGGATACCACTCCATCAACTGCCAGGTTGTGTGCAATGCACAGGGCATTATCATGGATGTGTGTGCTGGCAGCCCTGGTAGCTACCATGACTCCCACATCTGGCATGCCTCACAGCTGTATCAGGTATTTGTCAGGGGGGACATCCCACATGGCCACCTTGTGGGGGATGCTGGCTATGCACTGGAGCCATGGATGATGACTCCCATCAGAAATGCACACACACCCATGCAAGAACGCCATAATGAGGCAAACGCACAAACCAGAATCATCATAGAGCGTGTGTTTGGGATGCTGAAATCACTGTTCTGTTGCTTGGACATATCTGGTGGAGCCTTGCAGTACTCGCCAGGCATGTGTGCCCCATCTTCATAGTATGTGCCATTCTACATAATATGATCCTGTGGAAACAACTGCAGCAGGGATATAATGGTGAAGGCCCTCACAGCCCACCTAAATTGCCAAGGCCATCACAGGCACAGAGGGATTCGGACCACGAACACCCTGTGCTAGCCCCAGTAGGCAGATAGAGGCATGCCCAATATGCCCACGCCTTGGAAAAGAGGGAAT
Source organism: Protopterus annectens (assembly GCF_019279795.1). Taxonomy (NCBI): domain Eukaryota; kingdom Metazoa; phylum Chordata; order Ceratodontiformes; family Protopteridae; genus Protopterus; species Protopterus annectens. Next base: position 1,707,381,447 of record NC_056733.1, read on the forward strand.
GTATAGCACATACACTGACAGTGTAGGCCCCTATGGACTGACACACATCTCCACCTGCACACACAGTAAACTGGATGGCACACACACACGACCACCTGTAAATTGTAATTAATAGGTGGCCTACTGTGTGAATCCTACATAGGCAGCCCTCAAACATTGCACACACAACAACTATTGGAACAAGGAATGTCAACACCTGAACAGTACACGCACCTAACAGCATATGTTGATACTGTATGTATAGGTTCCTAGGTACATCGGTAGGTACATGCCCAATTGTCAGAGGCCATTCATCAACCGAGGCAAACAGAGTCTGCTGTTGCCACCATATCGATTAACCAACTGTCCCTCAGTGGAGCAGAGCCAATTGTGTGTAATCACTGTTCCCCACACACACTGCATGGATTCCCTGGTGTGTTACTGAGGGACTAAATATAATGTAATCAGGGATGTAGTGGCAAAGCATGGGGAGTACCCATAACAGGTATCTGTCACCGCAGCATGCTCCACCTATGGTTGTGTGAAGGCGTAGCACATTATAGTTTGTGGCTCACTGTGACATACATTCCCAATGCTGGAGCACATCAATTAAACATCACTTGGACATACCATTAATAGGTCTCATCCATATGTAAACTAACTGAGTTACACATTTGATTGCAGTATGGAGTAACAGCCATAGTACAGTCCACATACAAAACACCATAACACGTGTACAAATCCCAGATGCCCAAGTGGTAAATGCACTGTCGTGCATGTTCCCGGTTCCACATCCTGCAAGGACCATTACGTAATCCCAAAGGCACGAATAGTGGATGTTGGATGCAGGTCATCAGATCAGGTTTAGCACATGTTAGTGGGTTTATGTGTTGGCAAGTACTGGTAAGTGTTGTTTAAACATGACTATATGGATATGCATGAAACAGGGCTAGGCTTTACTAAATATCGCACAGATCATGGTCAGCGATGTCCAGAACAGGTGAAACTAGCATTATTCACCCCTGTACTAATAGTGCCTGCTCTGAAGGGTAACACAACCACAGCCAGGAGTAGAACACGCAATCATGTACACAATCACCTAACACTAAGCTACCTGAGATGTACCAATGGCAGGTGTGTATTGTGACAGGTTAAAACACAAACGTGTGGAGTCCAAGAAACAGTATACACCGCCATGTACACAACGAAAGGTGTGTTCTCCCTCTCACTCTCTCTCTCTATATATATATGTATATATATATATATATATATATATATATATATATATATATATATATATATATATAAAACATAGAGATAGAAAGGGTGATAGAGAGATATTTGTCGATATATACGGATTCACCTATATCTGCAAATATATAGATAGGTCAATGACATGTACACAACCATGGAGGTACAAATAAATAGGATACTGCCAACTATCAAATGTTTCACATACCGACACGCATAATCATGAGGCTGAAAGACCAAAAGACCACAGTATCAGAACACTAGATCCGCGAGTAATATTATCACGATGTTAAGGGGCATTTAGTTATCGCTGCCGGTGCTGCGGTCCAGGTAGGTACTGTGTTGAACTGTGTTTGCGATTGCTGTAGTCTGTGTAAGTGTGTGTTGAGGGTGCCGTGTACATTTCCATGGGACTGTAATGTGTGTGTGTGTGTTGGCATCGTATGTCTGTTAGTGCTAACTCAGAGGTAGATCATTACAGTAGGTGTGGTCATAGCTGGCCATAGGCATACGGTTACCACCTGTCCCTCTTTAAGAGGGACAGCCCCTCCCTGGGCAGTTGTGTCCTGACAAAAAATATTAAAAAGGGCAAATGTCTGAGATTGTAGGACATAATTATGTCCCATATATTATGTAATAGTTGCATTAAATAGTTATTCCTGTATCTAAAATACATAAATGTTACATGAAACATGATAAGTAGCTAAAGTGCTACAAGAATAAGTATGTATTTAGGATAAACGTACGTTCTATCCTGTGTACTGACCATGGGTATGTGTCAGCCTGTAAACACCGATGTGTGTCCTGCAAATGTCCCACTATGGCCATTTGAAAAGGTGGCAACCCATGCCAAAGAGGTTCAGTCACCAGCACAACTGCAATGAGGGCAAATATCTGTAACGGAAATACACGAGACAGCTGTCATTTAGTAACATTCCCATACATATCGATGTATTTCCGGAGGTATTGAAGTATCAACCTCACCTGCATGCTATATAGGAACCAATTAACAATGGCTCAATGTATAGGCCCGCAACAACCATAGTTTTAGTCTACTAAATGATAGGTCTTCAATTAGGGAAGGAGCCCACACACGCATATATGGAATATGTAGAAATGCAGTCCCCACAAACCTGTATATTCTATGTACACCCACCTACATCTCCCCCACACTCAAAACAATTCCAATACAGACTGTAATAACATCACAAACATCCACTCACTCAATTACATCTGCAGAAGCGTTAACACACCTTGTGAGAGACACATTTGTAATGGCACCATGTGAAATCGTAGCTATTGTATAATGGAACAGACGGCGATGTTACAGGTTTTGTTTGCAATAGTCCCTTATCAGACGGTTGAGATGACAGGTACACTCACATGTAGAACCACATACTCTAGCCATCACACACAATCCATGGGGGACATGAATTCAAAATATCTGTGTCTCCCCAAATAGCAGTTGCAATTCCTCATAACAAAAGACATACAGGCCGTCTCCCCGAAGGTAGGGCAAAAGGGCAACGCCCAAGTGGAGAATTCAATTATACCCCACTGTTGCCATGTAATTGACGAATGGAGTAGCTGCCCAGCTGATGTGCATGTAATAATTTACTCAGGAACACCAACTGGCGGCAGGATACCACATGTTACAGTTATCTACGTATGTAAGGGTGCCTTGCCATACATTCAAACCATATGCTCATATCATAGAACCGGGAAAAATAACTTAAACTCTTAAAAACAAAAAAACAGTGTCCCAAGAAGCCAGAGGTAAAAAATGAAAACGCACTTTAATTTGAACAATAAAACAGCGTTTTTCGCTCCTGAAAAGACAGAAGCTTCATCAGCATTTAAAAAGCAAAAAGCTCAACCCTTTTAAAACCTTCATAATGAACAGTTGATGATGTCACTTCCTCATCATTGCAGGGAAACTGCAATTAAAGATGTATGCCACAAAAAGTATAATTTAAACCATATATAAATATAGGTGTAACAACAAAGAAGAAAATGTAATCTATGCAAGCAATGTAAAGGCTACCTGACTCCATGCTACCTAAGTACAAAGTATATACCACAAAGAATATAATTTAAACAATGTATGAGTGTAGGTATAACACCAAAGAAGTAAGTATAATCTATACAAACAAATAAGTACAACCTACCTCTATGCTACCAAAGTACATACAGGTAGACAAAAAACATGTGGTTCATAGAAAAGGTGTACAAGCCCAAGACATAAGCCATGAATAAAAAATGATTCTTTTTCACCAAAACAGTAATCCAATATAAAAAAAATTAAAACATAATAAAATAAAATAATGGATAAAATACATGGCTAAGCGGGATACTTAATCCTAATATTTGCAAAGGGCCTTTTAAAGTAAAAACAAGAGCTACCTAAGGTAACTTCTATATTTTAAAATAGACGCAATGTTGCAGTTATCATTCAGTCCAGAGTAAGAAAAGGCATCCAGTTGTAATTGCCACTCTATATCATAGAACCGTTTAAACAGTAAAGGTGTAAGAGAGATATTTACGAAGACTCGGAACGCTAACAAGGTATGTAGAACACTCAGTATGTTAGTGTATGTAGAGCCTGTTTTGTATTAATTAAAGTGTACGCAATGCATAAAGTGGGAAAAGGTATTATGTAGTGATGTTTTGCTGAGCATAGTAATGCTTGTAGAAATTGTGTGTCCTGCTGTGGGCCACAAGGTAAACATCTCATACATCACAAGGGATGCTACATGAGGGCTTTAAACACAACAATTCCTCACCACCCACCATCAGTGGTAGGGTTTGTCCAACAAGTGCATGCCATAGCAGGGGATAGTATATGTTGATATACTGTCACAGTAGGCATGTGTATGGGCATATAACGAGAATAACATGCCTAAGGTGGTCCTGCTGTGCAAGTATGCTTTGCATTATGGGATAATGTTTAAAATATGTGTAATGTACAGTATTGTAGGTAGATATGTCAGATATTTTACACAGCATAACTGTTATATCATGCAAACAAAAGGTATGTCTGTTGGCATGTACAATACACAATAACAGGATACATATGACTTGTAGTCATGGCACACTGTAACAGCATGATAGCTAATTGAAATGGAAGAGCTACTCAATTATCCATGCACAAAGGACATGTAATAGCTTCACAGGTTCATAGTTAGGTACTATGCTGTCTGGCCAAGTCCATGTGTAAGCCCAACTACAGTGTTTTCACCAGCGGCACCAACCTAGGGTAGTGTCCTGTGTCTGTGAACAGCAGAGCCATGTGTTACCCGCACCTGTGTACAGTACAGCCACTGCAGTGATCCCTGGCGTACATGTGTGTCTCCCATCCACCCATTGAGGTATCTCATGAAGAGTGCTAGTGAGTGTCCCTGCTTGATGTACATAGGAATCATGTTCCAAAGCATGGTGAGTGTCTGGTTCAGGAATGTATCCCTCAAGCATGTTACACTCATCGTTGCATTTGTGTACATATCCATGAGCATGTTGCTCTCAGTGGCGTTTGCTTATGTTGCTTATGTGGAGTATATCCATCAATATTGTTGTGGACATGGGCCCTGTATGTTCAGCAGAGGTCACCCCTGAGTATGCAGTATGCAAATGTGTACAGTTGTGGTGTCTGTAGTTGTGCCGCACACGTCATCCTTCAGAGGTCAATAATCCTCATGGTGTGTTAATGTTGTGGTATGTAAAGCTGTTGCTGTTCTGTAAGGTACACCCCAAAAGGCGTGTTGTACCCTTGAATGTGTGTCATACGTCAGGAGTATAGAGGTACAATGGGTGCCTTTGTTCCAGCTACAAACCCATTACAGATAAGGGTAGCCACGTAGAAGGATAGCCACGCCACATTGGCAATATGGTTATCAAAGGAGTGGGTGTTATATACGCGTGTACTAAGATCCCGTATAATGTCACATGTATGTAGGGGACTACCACCTATGTGATAGTCAGTGGGTGATTGATGTAATCCAAAGGGGGTGTCTATGCACCTTGTGTCATGTCAGCTTGAGGCCATGTTATCGACACCAGGTGTCCGTCACAGTGACACCCTTATGGAGGGTGTCTGTATCAGCTGGTGGATCAATCATGGCTCCTTGTTTGCAGTCCTCTGGAAACCTATTCAGGGAAAGTCCCTCTGTGCTAGCCTGTACCTCAGGGAAGCATATGCCAAACATGAGGGGCCCTATGACCAAGGACTGTGGTACACCAAGTGTAAGTGAATTACAGTAGGTACTATGGTATCCTATCCTCATTGTGTGGGTCCTGTCCGTGAGCCACTTTGCATAACATCTCGAGAAGTAGGGGTCGATGTGCAGGTGGATGTGTATGTTGTCAATACCAGAATGGAGAACGGTGCTGAAAGCCAATGAGAGGACAATGTAGGCTGTGTGGACCCCCTTATCGTCATCAACTACCCTGGTACCTGTATCAAAGGAGTCCACCAAGTGTAGGAGCCATGGTCTGGCCCTAACAAATCCAACCTGGGTGGCATCAAAGGTCTGGATCCCACCAATGTCTCTGTGAATGACTTCCATGATGATGTGCCCCATAACCTTGCAGAACAGTCCAGTCAGGCTTATAGGGCAACAGTCCCTCTGGTTCATTGTGGCACCACCTGTGTGGAGTGTGATAACTGTTGCTGTGCACCATTTAGGGTCTACAATGTCTGATACAAGTCTATTAGGGAATCTGGTGGCCAAGTGGGGAGCCATGTAATTCTGAGGTTTGTGTAAATCACAGCCTGGGATGTTGGACGGTCACATGGAGTCTGTGTTCCAGGCCTTAGAGAGTGCAGGTTGGAACTGCATAGTTGTGACCGGAGGGACTCTACATTGTTCCTGTATAGATTTTGGCCCTGTAGGGAGTGAGAGGGTATAAAGTTAGCATTGAACCTATCTGCCAGGATGTTGCCAATATCAGTCGGTTCTGTAATGTTCCTGCCTAACCGTTGTATGTCAAAGCAGATGTGGGTATTGCCATCGAGTACTGACATACCTCCATAATGCTTTGTGGAAGTTCTTGGAATGTGTCACAGCAATGTTTACGGAGCTAGCTTTGGAGGATGTGATAAGGGATCCTGGATTCCTACTGAGGCTGACCAGTGAGCTACCCCACCCATGGGATTGTATTCCACTTTGCAACAGCCTCCACCTTTTGTTGTACATTATGTCCATGGAACTGGACCCCCAGAGTGGCGTCCGTTATCTGGTGGGTACCATCATGGCTCTGTTTGGGATAGCATGATTCATGCATTCGTGTAAGTGCTAATGAAGTGCACTGGTGTATGTTTCAGCATTTGTAAGTACATTGTCCATCTGCACGGGTGTCATGATGTTTACTACAGCTGTCATAAGATGTCTGAAGTAGGCCTTGCAGAAATATTGTACTGTTTATTCCGTGAAGGGTGTGGTGCTGGGATGTGGATAACAAGGGTGATTAGCATACGTTTGGAAACTACCAATGAGGGGATAACCCCAGGTGTGGAACACCAGTCACATGTTGGTAATGTCCATGTCTGTGGGGTAGTACCCCAAGTGTGGGGTAGTGTCAGTCTCACATCAGTGGTTCCTGTCTGAACCCTACTGTCCAGTACATCAAGAAAGGAGGGCCAGGAACCGTGGGGTATGGTGTGGAATCTGTAGCAAGTTACAATGTGTATAGCAGTTCTGGCCACAGTTAGTTGCACATGGATCACCTCTGATGCATTGTGCTAAGTAACCAGACTGGAGGTGTGTACATCCTTGTGAAATATGGACACACCTCCGCCGTGGGTGTTCTGGTCCTGGTTACATGACTGAAAGGTGTGGTCTGCGTATAACCTGTCAGTGCAGGTGTGTTTTCCGGAGCCTAGAGGCAGGTCCCAGTCACTGCAGAGATATCGAAGTGGTCCATTATAAGGAGTGCCTCGCCTGAGTGCATTAGAGATGAAGATGTCAAGCATTGAGTAACATTACCCCAGGTTTAGCTTGCCTGTTCCTGTTCTGGTGGTGAATATGTTATTGGAAACTGTCCAAGACAGGCAGTATAGGAGCAGCAAGAGCCTTACATGTTATCTGTAATCCCAGGGCCGACAGGTGCAGGTCATCTGTGCCAAAGCATCGTGTTTTGTTGACCATGTCATTCAAAGCAGACAGATACTGGATGCCTGTGGAATGACAGCAGAAGCATAGGCAACTGTTGAAGTGAAACATTCAGTCGTTTTACAGTGGTATTAGTCCGGATGAATGCAGAATGCTTCTCAGGGCTTGGGCGATACCTTCTGGGCTACAAGATCGGAGAGCTATTGCATGTCCCTGTATATGTAGTCCAGGAAGTTACATCTCAGGGCAGTCACACTAACATGGAGAATGACAGTCAAATTGTACCTGGTGAGGTGTGGCATGGGTGCATAGGTTATGTTGCGGATCCTGTTACCCGACAGCCAGATGTAAGCGACTATTGCCTTGTTTAGCCTGCTGAGTGGGACATCAGTGTGACCACCTACAGAGTCACCTATGACTGGTGTGTTGGGTATGTTATAACACCCTATTGGCTGTAGTTAATGGGCACACATGAGTTTGTGGGCTATAAGTAATTGGTGTTGTGTTTGGTGATGGGGGCTGCCTCTGTTGCCTACACAGAGAGTATGGAGATTTTCTGCAAATTTCGTAGTCATACTATGTGTGGCCTGTGGTGGTGGAGATCTAGTGAGACTATGTGATGAGTGGGGTGTGTTGCAAATGTTTAACGTCCCCACATGAATGTCAGGTTCAGTCTGGGTTGGAGATAGCATTACCCCCAGCATGGCTACATATGTGCATCTCCCACAGGCTGTAGTGTCGTATGTTGGGAGATGAGCATTGACTGTGTACATGAGACAATTGCTCTATTGCCTCATGTTTGTCATATTGATCATATAGACAGGCAATAACACTGGTAAGTGACACTTGGACATGCCTGTATATTCAACCATGTCCCACAAGATATGTGAGGTACATGTGTACAACAGCTGTTGTACTGTAAGCAAGCTGGAAATGTAAGGACAGACAGTGTACTTGTCGGAAATGAGTTGGAATGGGTGCTATAGTAATTAGTAGCTCGTGAAGTGCTTACATGTTCTGAACAAGTGCTGAGCATGAATATGCAATTCAGATAGGGTGTTGGATAATATAAACCCACTGCAACCCACAAGTGGAGACACCAGTCATAATTGGAGGCACTGCACTATAACCCTGCTGAGTATGGTCTGCAAGTCTATGAACCTTTATCAATGTAGATGTTAGCAGTACAGATGTAGATGACAGTACGGATGATTTCACACTGCATAGCATACCCGTGACAGGTCATAGGACATCATCACCCATACTGTGTTCTAGCTACACTGAGTATACTAGATGTACCTTTGTATGTCACAGGAGTGTTCTACCAGTGACCTGTTGACAGAAGCAACACTACAAAAGGTGTCTGAGTGACATGTGCATATCACACCAGTGGCAGCTACAGTAAAACAGGGTTAATGTTTTGTACTCCCCCCTCATTGTAGCCCATACCACACAGACAAATGGGAGGCATCTGCATATGTAACGATGTGAATGGCCATGACTTAGGAGCAATAGCTGTCTCAGTGTTGTGGACAACATACAGAATGGGCTTTGTGGGTGAGGTGCGTGACATATGTGCACAATCTGACAGCTGCTATTAGCATTGTCACCGCTAGGTAAATAACCCTGTACCCATTAATTAACACCTCGGCAGCGGTCAACATTATGGACACTGAGTGTAAGGGATGGTGCTGTGCAGTTCACCTCCCTGAGCTGGTGACGTCTCCAGGCCTATTAGGTAGTCATACGAGGCACCCATGTCATGACAGGGTGCCATCCATGAGCATGGAGATCATTGGATGGACATACTCAGCACTCGGGTGACCAATATCGGATCACATATCAGCTTTAAGGGGTATTGGCCATGTGTGGATGGGAGATATCAGCCTTCACAATCCTCACCTCCACTATGCAGCATGCTGGCTACCTTGCATAAAGACATGTGCAACACTGTGATGTTGGACATGCTACAAGTACATATCCTGATCTGAAAGTCATACGTCATGGACAGCCACCTTCCTACTACAAGGATTGCCACATGCTGGACAGATCCCTGCGCCATACATGTTACATACTCCTGCCATACCATGCAACCCTGCCCATCAAAGCTCCACATGTTATCTCTGTCATACATGGTGCGATGACTGCATGGTAGATGTATCATTAACTGTCTGGATCAGTAATGTGGCACTGATGCACCTGGCGGTTGCAAAATGGCTGTTGAATACAGCTAGAAAACCTTGCCCGTACATGCTATAGCTGATAACTATCCCTGCGAATAACGTCCGGCTAGCCATTATCCCATGTGTATCACATGTGCAACACAGGCAATACGTGGCAAGATGTTGAACTGCTGTACAGTGCCGTGTAGATGTATATGGCAAAACACATGCATGTAAAGGTTTCCGTGCGCATATCTGCATTGTCACTGCTCATGTCCATTAAGGCAGTGTATGTGTTGATATGTGACATATACACAGCATCAAGGTCAATAGCATTACTTTGGACACATCCAGGCAAGTGCTGATAGGTAAGAACACCAGTACAGGCAAACAGACATGCCCACATCAAGACAGCATTCACATGGAGTATGAGCAATGTAATGAGGTGAGACACATATATGGTGATGATATCCAATGCACAAAGGGTGTTACATGTGTGTGACACAAACATATCAGTCGTGTCAGTATCATGATGATTTGCAAAGATAACTGTTCATATGTACTAGATTTAATACAAATGTATGTGCAGCTGTATCTCTGTACATCTCTGTGATACTGTGACCTGTCTTCATCATTATGTCTTCCAGATAATGCTTCATTCATGCCTGCCAGCATATAGCCACCTGGAGGATGATGCCCTCATACCGTACCTCCATGATAACTATGAGGTGTTGTTCAGCCATGTGCCACAGCATGCCCAGCAGCATGACGACCTGTGGCAGGAACTTTGCAGGAGGGTTAATGATGCGGGTGGCCATAACCGCACCTACCAGTAGGTGCGCAGACACTGCACGGACCTGATACAACATGTGAAACAGCGTGCCAACGCAATCGCCAGGGAACAAGGTAGAACAGGTGGTGGGCCACCAACCCAGCGCCCACTCACACCTACCAAGGAATTACTGGCCAGCCTGGGGACACCCTCAGAACAGCATCCACAAACACTAGCTGCCATCATGGAGGTGGGTGTCTCCCAACCACGGAGCCTGGAGTTGCCTGGTAAGTCACTACTGAGCATATAACTATTATATCCAATTTAGTTGCATGTGTCACTGTACAATATGTAATGCAACATAATATGCAAGGTATGTTTATACACATGCTGCATACTATAGTATGCTACCCTGTGTATGCACACATGTGCATACTATATGCTATTATACAGGTGAATGCGTTAACATGCACAGTGCACCCTGTAGCTGTCATACAGTCATGGATAATGTTCAAACTGTTGTGTCACCCCTATACAGGTACCTCTGACGTGCCACACTGACATCAATCCATTGCAGGTGAGACAGTTATCAGTATCAGGCATGTTAATGCATAGATCTATTCGCCATGTGGCCAGTTAAAACATGTGCACATAATGTATGGTCCAGTCACGATATACAGGTCGCATCTGTCATCAATCACACTGGCTACCCATGTGCAATATAGACAAATGAAATGAAACACCGACATGAAACCACAGTATCTGTCATTGCTAGATGCGTGGACAGCTGTGCATACAACGGTGGAGGTGTTGTTCAATATAGGAATATGTACTATAGGTTGGAACAACACATGCGTGGTACACAAACAATACCACACAGTGAGCTGGGATATGGGCAGCCCACAGGATTCACCATTGTGGAATATGCCCCTGCAATGGGTGCACACATTGTGATGTGCCATCTGACATATCCCAGACATGTAGTGTTCCAGCTGCAATATTGTCTCACTATCCCATAATACATACCCCACATACCAAACACACAACCCTTTGTCTGCATAACCCTGTGGACAGTGACGTATCTAACATCTATGGATGTATGTCATATGGGACAACACAGACATGTGAGATAGATGGCCATCACAAACATTTGGCCAACACATGTTCACACATGGCCATGGAGGATGGCCAGAGACATGTAGCAACACACAGTAGATGTGATGTGTATATGCCCTGTTGCACATTGTCCACACATGGTCCAACTATAGCCTTTGTTGAATGGTTATATAGTTGATGTGGAATACTGGGCATCCTAAAAGCCTGTGCACAGCTTGTGGAGGTGTCACTTAATTCGACCATATAAGATGTGTTGAACATCATGACTGTGTCATAGCATGACAGTAGTCACCTGTACAGCTTCCACAGACATAGACACCACATCAGGCCACAGATACCGTACACTTCCCTTGCTGCTGTTGGACATCACTGTCAGCCATGCACCTCGTGTGTGTGGTACATAAATGTCATGTGGGACATGGTGTATTGACAAGTCTGCCATGTGTGAACATGGTTGGCAGGCAGCTAAGACATTTTAGTAGTTGTGCAGGGGTGGCATCCGTAGGTATTCCAGTGACCTGTCACATGACACAGCATGGTTTAGTGTGTATACACCTCAGCGATGTGGGTCACAAATCCACAGTAGTTATGTAATGTGCATGCACACAACCATGGCTATGCACTGTGTGTGTATTCCACACTTTATAGCAATATAGATGCCTCATGATGCCATGCAATGACACAGTGTCTGTACTTCACACTGTATAGCAATGTAGACGCCTCATACTACCCTTCAGTGCTCATGCACATCTGCTAAAAGTGCATGTGATACCTATTACACCAATGTACATGTGTCAGGACACCATTGTGTCAGACATGTATGCATGTCAATGCACACGTCAGCAGATTACGTCATACTACATGTTAATGTTAAGGTCACATCAGCCATGTGTACTGTTAACCTGTGCTGGTCCACATGGTGTATCACAGGGATGCATGCTTACTACCATGATTGTGTGAACTTCATGTCTTCTAATATGACACCTGCTTGCTGTTGTGTGCAACCCAGGGATGTATGCTAACTACCACTATTAATGTCTGAGCTGCATGCCGTCTGCTGTATCACATGCATGCTGCATGCCATCTGTCAAATCACATGCATGGTCTGTCTCTGTCTCTGTCTCTGTGTCTGTGTCTGTGTGTCTGTGTCTGTCTCTGTGTGTGTCTGTCTCTGTGTGTGTGTCTCTGTCTGTCTGTGTCTGTCTCTGTGTGTCTGTGTCTGTCTGTGTGTGTGTGTCTATGTGTCTGTCTCTGAGTCTGCGTGTCTGCGTGTCTGTGTCTCTGTCTGTCTGTGTGTCTGCGTCTCTGTCTGCCTGTGTGTCTGTGTCTCTGTCTGTCTGTGTGTCTATTGTAATGTAGAGTCTTTCTTTGCATTCACAGGTGATGTAGGTGCGTTACCCTCCTGCGGTCCATCTGATGTTAGTGTCCCCACAGATTCTAGCAATGATGAACATATGCATGAAGTACAGGCAGGGTTGTCAGGGGCTGAATCTGTGCCAATGGTTGCCATCCCAGCTATGTCCCCCTCTTCCCCGCACACAGTTCTCATGCCAACACATACCACACCACCAGTGGCCATAGAGGAAGGACAGTCAGCATTTGTTATCTTGGAACAGGAACGTGTGGTGGCTACAGAAGATGTGTCTTCACACCATGGCGTCAGTGTAATGACTGCAGATGTGTCACACAGGCATGTGGCCAGTGCTGCTCGTAGGAGGATTTCTGGCAGACATGCACCTGCAGGACAGAGCGCAGCAGCTGGTGTCACCAGATGCATGTTTCAGACTGTAATGGCAGCACAGGCATGTGCTGAATGGCAGAAAAGAGAAGGGCAGAGGCTTCAGAGGGCTGCTATCCGTTCTTTAAATGACAACATCCAGGCATTGGCAAATTCTCAACAGCAGATTGCTGACATTCTGGACAGGCGATTGGGTGGCATGGTTGGAATTCTTGACTGTGGCATGGCAATCCGTGAGCGTGAGCTGTCTGTGCTGGAACATCTGGTAAGAGTGAGGCATAGGCCACGTGGACATAGGCCAGCTACACCACCTGGTGCAGGTCAACGTGAACGAGCTACCTCACATGCCCACTCCCACAGTGCCGGTAGCAGTAGCAGTGCAGCTGGTGCTGCGCTGTCCACACCAGGACACAGCAGGCCACGTGAACGTGGCCCTGGATGTTCCCAGTAGGGACACGGTTCCAGTGGACATGTGTCATCGGACACTAGCCAATCTGTACCTCTGCCTGGTAGTGCCCGTGCAACCCCTGGCAGGCACAGGTCATGTGGCCATGGCCAGACACAGTGAGCTGTACATCCTGGTCTGTACAATCTGGAGCTGTCAATAATACCCCTGTGTAAGCTGGACACATGGCAGAACTGTGTGCACACATACATGCACACAGCAGAAACATCTGTAGGGCACCACAGCACCCACATGCATAACAACCACACATGTCCAATCAGATTACTGTCCCTAACCCACACACATGATGTCATCCACTGGTGCAGCCTATACCCCTGGCAAACATTATCACCCTGTGCATATGATGATGCCTGTGCCGCATCCCTGTCATCCACACCATCGGTGCAGGGACATGCTCATATGGTCTGATGCACAGGGTGAACAGAATAGTGAGATAAGTGTATATTACATTTGTTGTGTACTGTTGACACGCACCAGACATACCATGTAGTACAGGTTTAGAATGCATTGTTATATGTTCACAGTATGTGTCTTGGTAACAACAGTAACAGCATGTTGGTAATTATGCCCTGCTTCCCTCCTTAAGGTCTAATTGCATGTGCCATTACATTACAGTGTTTGCAGTTAGAGTGCATTGTTGTATGTTCACAGTATGTGTCTTGGTAACAACAGTAACAGCATGCTAGTAATGATGCCCTGCTTCCCTCCTTAAGGTCTAATTGCATGTGCCAATAAGTAGCAGTGTTTGCAGTTTCCCATGTGTAAATGTGGAGTACTCACAGGCATGTATGACAATGCCAGCATGCTATATGTAGCCTCAACCTCACTGTTAGAAAGGCTACCATTCCACAGATGTCCACACATCTACTGATCCAGAAGCATGTGAGCTGTTTAATAGGTTACAGTGGCTAGAGACGTGACATCCATACCGGGTCACATCATAGGTACAGTGACATGGTGCGGGGGGTTTACACAGCGGTCTGGCTGATGTCAAGGTTAGAGGCCAGTTGATAGCATGAGGCCTCACTGTGTAGCAGTAATATACTGTCACATTACAGGATAAGAACATGCACAGACATAAACAGAACATACACAGTAACATGCCCACACTCACGGGGTCAACAACACTATAACGCACACTCGATAGTGTTGAGGTGAGGACCCTTGCCTATGTGGTAATCACCTTCACAGTACTGTGCACCCACATGACGCGACACAGAGAATGAACATGTACAGGTAGCCAGTAAAGCTGAGATCAATGGCATCAACAGGGTAGTAGACTGTATCACCATGAGGGGTTAGGGATCCTGTCTGTTCTGTATGGTAGCATACACCCTCACTCCATGCACCAGACAGCCATACATACACACACACACACACACACACACACACACACACACACACACACACACACACACACTGTGGAGTCCACAAATGTAATTCACATACAGATAGCCGACATGTGTGTGATACACACACCACCCCTGTCTATGTCTTGCTTTCTACACTGCAGTATGTACAGATCTCTACAACAGTGTACAGGGGTGTGTAACAACTGGGATGTATTCCCCACCATATGTGGCATATATGGTCACACAAGCGAACACACATGGCAGTACTGTGAATCATACATCTGCTATATGATGATACGTCTGACAGACATGCAGCAGTATTGGCCGCATTATGTGTACCAATGCTACCTTCGGCAATTGTGTTGCTATATGCAGATGGGAGGACGTAAGTGTTACAGGTATCAAGTGATTTACAGTCAGTAACACCCTGACCGCTGTGTAGGTTGTATGTCTTCACCTTCAAGTAACAGTAACATAGCGTACTGTTTGCACATGTCATGGTAGGATGGCTTGTGACACACCTGTGAGCTGTCTTCAGCAAACATCCATCTGCAAAGGTGGACCACCACTTTATGTACACACATCCATCCATACCTGATGTACATCCTACCGTACTGTCAGTATTTCACCATATACAGGTGTCAATGATGGGGCTGCATTGCAACTGCATGTTGTAGTTAGACACAGATGAACTGCATACATCAGCTACTGCACATGCATGGTAGCTGAATGCACACCACTACATGTACATGTGTGTTGGTCCTACATTCCTGTCATGTAGCCATGTTTGCATGCATTGCAATTGGTGGACATGTGTGATGACATACATGACACATGGACTGTTGTATGATATGATGGTTGCCATGGGTAACTAGTACAGAGGGAATGTTACTTCAGTCAACATTGCTACCTTATGTACTGTTAGCATTCAACAGCCATGGACCTACCTTCCATGTGCATGCGTGTGATTGCTGTAGCCACTTGTCTGCACGGAGGACAGCAAAAGCTATGCTATGTACATATGTGGTGTGTGTGTGTGTGTGTGTGTGTGTGTGTGTGTGTGTGTGTGTGTGTGTGTGGGCCATGTACATATCCACGGCAATTACATGTATGTCATATCCAAATATGAGTGTTTTTTGGTGTACAGCAACAGTCATCTGTTACAGCTGTATAAGACCCAGGGCCCCTGTTATGTGTAGAGCTGATCTGGTTATGAACAGTGGTATCATTGCATTGCATAACACATGATGGAACCCTGTCAGTACATGTGTAGTCTGCACAGTTGCTGTAGACCTATGTACAGTCCACTGGTCATGAGTAACATGGTGTTGTAGTAATTTATGGATGTGTGTTTCTGGTCCAAGAACATGGTGATGTCTGAGGGCTACATAGTAGAATGCGGCATTCACCACTGTGATCTGCACCTGAGACATCTGTGATGGCTCTTGAGTGTGTACTGGTCAGTACATGTGAGTGGCCTTCATGTACGTGGGGACACTAACACCTGGAGCGTTCCATCACGGTCTAATGGCCCACATGCCTGTATCTGCAGTATACGGTGGTAGGGCTATTGTGCACAACTGTGCCATATGCCAGGTGTTCCTCACTGCAGAGATGTCCGTATTCCCCATTGTTGGATCTGGATTGTCAGCTGTGATTATGAACGCTACACATCTAGCACTGACGACCGGTGTCAGATATATGTAGTGCAGCATTCATGCTAACAATGTTCGCTATTGACACACTGTGCCCTTCTGTGTTTAGAATCCGTATGCATTCAAGACAGCCCTTCACTACTACTAAGTGTGTGAGCATGCCCAGTATCCCGTTGTGTAGATGGACACACAGTACATTCCAAATGGACGTGTGCTACTGTGTGAGCATGCCCAGTGACACCTTGTGTCGGTTATCTGCCTCTGTGTATGGGCATGACCATTGAAATCCTGTATAGCGATAGTGGTCACCCAGGCAACAGATGTCCATTCCCCACGTCAGGATGGATTCCTACATTGAACACACTGGTTGACTGTCTTGAAGGGTGTACTGTCTGTGGCGCATCTCATATCTATGTAATCTATCTTGTAATAGTGCTCCGTAGATAGGCAGCTGTCCCGCTCACACCACTGCCGTGTGTTTGTCTCCATCTACCTTGGGACAGTAATATGCTTTTAGACTGCTCACTCTCCATACATTCCCTATCGGCGTCTTTGCCTTTGCTGATGATTTCATCCACCTAGAAGTATGCCTCTTGGAGTGCTGAGTTCCAGTAATCTTGGTAGCGCATTCTGTAACTGCTTAATGTTGTTGTGTAATAAGGTAGTTAGGTGTGTGTTCGACTCCCAGCCCTGACAAGCGTGTGTGCGTCTGTGTGTTTCCAGCTGCCTGCAGACAGAGTAATGCTTTTAGACTGCTCACTCTCCATACATTCCCTATCGGCGTCTTTGCCTTTGCTGATGATGTCATCCACCTAGAGGTATGCCTCTGGGAGTGCTGTGTTCCAGTAATCTCGGTAGCGTGTTCTGTAACTGCGTAATGCTGTAGTGTGATAAGGTAGTTAGGTGTATGTTTGACTCCCAGCCCTACCAAGTGTGTGTGTGTCTGTGCGTTTCCAGCTGCCTAGGGACAGAGTAATACTTTTAGACTGCTCACTCTCCATATCATTCCCTAACGGCGTCTTTGCCTTTGCTGATGATGTCATCCACCTAGAAGTATGCCTCTGGGAGTGCTGTGTTCCAGTAATCTCAGTAGCATGTTCTGTAACTGCGAAATGCTGTGGTGTGATAAGGTAGTTAGGTGTATGTTCGACTCCCAGCTCTGCCAAGTGTGTGTATCTGTGTGTTTCCAGCTGCTTGGGGACAGAGTAATGCTTTTAGACTGCTCACTCTCCATACATTCCCTATCGGCATGTTTGCCTTTGCTGATGATGTCACATACCTAGAAGTATGCCTCTGGGAATGCGGTGGTGCTGAAACTTGGTAGCACGTTCTATTACTGCATAATGCTGTAGTGTGGTAGAATAGACAGGCAGGTGCTTGATTCCAAGGCATGGCAGGTGTGTGTGTTTGGCAGTTATACCCTATGTGTTGGTATCTGTGGGTGGCTAGCTGCAGGATGTGTTCAGTATGTTTTGTTGCTGACCTATATAGTGTCCACAGCCCGCATATTCTGCCAAGACACTGGGTTGTCAACACATACATTCGCCAATAGGTCTGGTGAGTAAATGTTAGCAGCCCTACCCTTAACCTTAATACAGTCCGACCCGTGTGATGCAAAAAAACACACATGCCTTGATAGTAACAACATAATGTGATGCAGGTGGCACATGTAGTTTCCTTTTCATTCCTGTCTAATGCTTTGCTGTCATGTAGTCTGCTGTTGTGATATAAATGCAATATCTACATATGTGTATATATGTATATGTGTGCATGTATGTATAAATATATATATATATATATATATATATATATATATATATATATATATATATATATATACATATAATATATATGATATATGTAGATATAGAGAGATAGACAAAGATATAAACAGATATGTCTGGGGACATCAGCACTATTGAATGATTGTGTTGGATGATCTGTACGTGATAACCTCGGATGTATGTATATCTGCCATGGCGTAGTGGTAATGCACATCGTCTGTTGTGTGCAGGGTCCTGGGTTGTAGTCGTGTAGACACTGGTTATTTTGTTGCTGGGAAGACCATGGGACATCGAATATGGTGATAGTAAGGCACCTGTTACCAGTTGTGTATGGATCTGAGTGACACTAAGCAGTGGTTATTAATTTGAAGGTTTGGTATGGGTCATATAACTGTTCATTAGAAGACTATACTATGCAGATGAGGTTGACAATAGTGTATCCCATTTATCACAAAGGATAAGAGGATGAATGGCACAAAAACCCAGCCGGTGTGTTGTATTGCAAAAAAACACCAAAATCCACAGTAACAAGTAATTGCTGAAGGTCAATAAACGCTCCAAAATGCTGTAGTTTAAAAGATGTCATTAATCTTACAAACAAATGCGTCGACCTAGGTTTCGTCCGACTACTCGGACTTCTTCAGAACAATGCTACAACAAATTTCCAATCCTTAAATAACCGCTTTATTTGCCTTCATTGTTCAATTAAAAAATATATAATTACATAATTGATCCATACCTCCTTAAAGAGACAACTCGGTTATGAAACTTGGTCATTAGTAGTGTCATAACATTACATAAAAAACCTTACTAAATTATATGTAATGGTAGTGTTAGTACAGTGTATATGTGTGTGTTTATAATCACTTGTGTAATGTATATTTTTCTGTATTAAATTTATATGTGTATGTGCTGATAAAAATGTACCCATTATAAAAAATGACTTAATAAAATGTCCAAGGTTTGAAAACCTATGAATAACCTTTGAAAAATTGAATAAATAAATAAATATACATGTATTTCATTGCATAATTCATTGAATGAAAATGTTGTACAATGAACCAAATAAATACCCACATATAAATAAATATATGAATGAAATCCCTAAACGTATGATCAAAGACCTAAAATTCAATGTTGAATTAAGAATATATATATAAATACATTTAATGTATATGTTTCTTTTGTACATGTTTATGTGTGTCACCTGCCATCTACCATCATTAAATCTTAGGTGTACACCAGAATCTATGAGTGTGTAAATGGACACGTATATATACATAAATGTGTATACAACCAATGAACCTTGATTTATAAACATAGTAACATAATAAACAACATGGTGTATGTGTATTAAAATTAAATTTATAACCATACATCAATAAAGTGCTTCGTATAATAAAATATTACAAAACATTCTTAAAAACGTCCTCTAAAAAGTTCCCTAGAACGACTTGAAAAGGTAGAACCTATTGTTCTTAATAACCTTTAAAACCTTTAAAAAAATATTAAAAAAATATATATATTTAAAAAAATCAGTGGGGTAACTTCAAGTGTGTAAGTGTAATGTGTGTAAAAACCCAAACTGGTCTATTGGTACGTGTTAAGTACCTTTGATGTGATGTAACCATAAAATGGGTTTAATAGTAATGTATTCGTTTAGACCCGGGTGTTGATTGGCATTTAATAAAATTTGCATTTTTAATTCCACTGTGTCAAGATTGTGTTTGGTGGTCTTGCCCTGCGGGTCCAACTCTTGGTGAAATACCCCCATGAATTTAAAATGGTGGGTATTAAATTGATTAATATGTCTTGCTAATGCATTAGTCAATTTCAACTTCTTAATGTCCAGCAAATGTTCCTTAATCCTGTCACGTAACAACCTGCAAGTTTTCCCCACATAAAAACTTTCACAGTTTTGACATATTGCAATGTACACGACATTGCGGGTGTAACAATTTATATGTTGATTGATCCGTACGTTTTGTCCATTAATAGTCGTAGTATAATTGGTGTTAACAATGTGTTTACATACGGAACACCTTCCACAGTTAAAACTTCCCTTGGGCTTGTTTGAAAAACTCAAAACCCCTGTATTAATACTCTCGAATAGCTCTTTAAATGATGTGTCCTTTCTAAATATGTAAGTAATATTACCATTGAAAAATTCCCCCATTTGATTGTCAAATTTAATGAAATTCCAATTCTTCTTGACAATGCTCCTCACCATATCAAATGTGTCATTAAATGTAGTAATGTAAAGGGGTACACCATTACCCACAAAATTGTTATTTTTGTTTTTATTTTTATATATGGTGCTGCTGTTGTCACTCGTGTGGTGAGTTTGTATGTTGCTGTCAACATTATTGTGTATTAGAGCCTTATAAAAAACATTTTCCCTTTTAGTGATTACTTCATTTGCTATACTTGTACAAAAATCACGTGGATAACCACGATTTTGAAAAAGCCCAATAATAAATTGTACTTGGTTATTAAAATCCACTTCTTCACTCACCATTCTGGCAGCCCTGACCAATTGGCCCTTAACCACGGCTCTTTTTTGGTGGTCAGGGTGCCAACTGTCGTAGTGTAAGTATGAATTTGAAAAAGTGGATTTTCTGTAAATATTGGACATCACCCTGTTTGTATTTTTATCAAAGGTTAATTTAACGTCCAAATAACTTATACTTTCCTGACTAATGGTAAATGTAAATTGTAAAAACCATACACTATTATTAATGTAATCAATAAAGGCTTTAAGCTCTACCTGTTCACCACTCCACGCCATAAACAAGTCGTCTAAAAAACGACCATAAAACTTGACGTGTATGAAAAACTCTGAATTGAACAAATAGTTTGTTTCCCAAAATGTTAAGACCAAATTTGCAAAATTGGGGGCACATACTGCCCCCATAGCCACACCACTTTTTTGTTTATAATATGCACCATCAAAATAAATGAAATTGTTGTTTAAAACAACTCCCATAAGCTTGGTGAGTACATTAATTTTGTTTTGATCATATAAATTGGTATAAAACAACTGCTCCTCCAGCCATTCCAAACCCTGATCATGGGGAATCACTGTAAACAAATTACAAATGTCCAAAGTGACAAAAGTATCCCCATAATTAAATGGAATCAAATTGATCTTGGTTAGAAAATCCCACGAATCTTTAAGAATGTGTTCAAAATATTCAATACCAGGTTTAAAATAATGATCTAGGTATTGGCTGATAAAGTGGGTTTTGCTTCGTTTACCATCGACAATTGCCCTGAATTGCAACTTGTCCAGCCCCTTATGTATCTTAGGGATACCAAAAATCCCACTTATCACTGGGTATTCGTTGTGTAAAAACTGCCAATCGTGTTCATCTAACTCACCCTGATGCAACATGTCATAAAGTGTTGTGTCTATTCTTCTGTGGGCTATATTTATTTCATTTCGACTAACCTCCTCGTATACATCACTAGTTAACAGGGCATTCATGTAACTTACATAATCATGATGGTCAACAATAACCACTCCACTGCCCTTATCGGGCTTCATAATTCTAATACTTTTAGTGGATAAAATGTTTTTAAGTGTCCCTTCCTCTCTCTTGGTCATGTTGTGGTGAAGTTGCTTGTTGTTATGCTTCTTAAACAATTCCCTTAAATCATTTTCTGTGACTTTCTCAAAAAAAGCCACTTTTTCGTGGTTGGGGGGGTTGTAAGTGCTAGGTTTAGAAAGACTGGGTTTGTTAATAGTATTAATGTCCCAAGAATTGTTGTTATATAACATTTTTAAATTTAGTTTACGAGTAAATAATTTTAAATCTATAATGGTGTTTACGATGTTACCTCTCCTGCATGGGACAAAACTGAACCCTTTAGAAATCAAATTAACACTCTCTTTATCAAAACTTTGCTGTGTATAATTATACAATTTAAAATCTCCTTGGTCGTTCTCGACTATTGTAGGGTTAGAAAAAAGTATACATTCACTTTCATCATTGTGGCTGTTGTCTGTGGAAATGTTAATATTGTTATTTGATTCAAAATCCACATTAACTACATTCATCAAATCATTACATGTGTCACCTACGTTAAGTTGAACAACACTAGTATCAAGTGTAGGTGTTGTCTCATTATAATCATATATGGAAAGATCACATAGCGAACACCTGCTTTCCGTATTGTCCAACACATTCGCTGAATTTATGTCATACAGTGAAGTAACAGTCAAGCCCACAAAGGACTCATGCAAAACAGACTGGTTCCTGTCCGAGAAATCCCCACCCAACAAACCATCATCTGAATTAAGTGTGTGTGAAGCTGCCGCTCCACTTGTGAAATCCTGGTGTGAAATAGGGGCAAAACTATTGGAAACTTGAACATCGGAACAATCAGAACCAGGCAATAACACTCCATTCTTTG